>NW_010365950.1:214879-314946 GCF_000414095.1 Morus notabilis
CTCCTCTTTCCCGGCGCCTTGCTGGGATTTGACGAGCCTTGTGGCTCTATCAATGCACACAATGAGATTTCCGGTGACTTTGGGATCCAAAGTCCCGCTGTGGCCGGTCTTTTCAACTCGGAGAATGCGCTTAATCCAAGCGACAACCTCGTGAGAAGAGGGATTCGAGGGCTTATCGAGATTGATAATGCCGTACCTGATGTACACCTCGAGGGGGCGCTTGAGAGGGGAGTAACCGGACGGGAGAGGAGTGTAGTGTCCGGTTCGTACATTGAGGCGGTCATAGTTTTTGAGGAGAATCGGCCACTGAGAAGTGTCGATGGCCGGAGTGAAGCTCTGAGGCTTGATCATGAACTCGGACGATTCCTTCTGAGTCGGCTCGGACTCCAACTCGCCGAGTGGCTTTTCATCTTTACTTTTGTGCTTTTTCTTCTTCTTTTCGGAGCGAACTTCTGCCTCCGACATGGCTGAGCTTGAGCCTGAGTCTGAGTGAGCTTGTGAGCTTTTCCTAGGGTTTTAATGGCGGCGAAAATGATATAAAGGAAGTCTTTTTCTTCTTCTTTTTATGTGGAGAAAGGAAGAAGGGCCCTTCGTTAGGGTTTTGGAGTTGGGGGGTTTTAGAGAGCACAGGCGAGCGTAAAACTCTCGTCATTTCCACGGCGTCAGTCAACTAGGCTTCTTGGGAGTTTGGGCTAGGCCACAAGTTATGAGCTTAATGGGCAGATCATTGGGCCCAAGAAGAAGAAGAAGCAATCGTAACGATATTTTTGAGACATTTTCACTCTTAATAAATATTTATTTATTTCATATATCTATATAATGTCATATTTATATTCATATTAGTTAAATAGATGATAAGTAAATTAGAATTCTGAGACTGTCGTTTTAAGGCTTTAGATCTTGCATGTAATGGGAAGAACATGCCGAAGACAGGAATGTAAAGATGATAGTGTAAAGAATAGGATCTGCAATCGAGAGAATAAAGTTAGGTGCTTTATTTATGTTAAGATTGTTACGTTATCTACTTCCAAATGGAGATGATGTGTCTTGGTCGTCAGAGGTGGGACTCTGTGGCTAGAGATATTGATATAATTTTTAGTGGTGAAATCTATATTGCATCAGACGAAAATTGAATTGTTTTGATTAATAATTCTATTTCAATATAACAATTCACTTTTGACGAATTATATATAGTCATCTTAATCCTGAGATGAATAATGAACTCGTATGCTTGACTTGTATCCTTTGAAGGGAGACATCCTAACATTATGTAAACATAATTATAAACATAATTTACTTCTATGAACTTCAAGTGTCCATTCAATATAGTCATTACATATAGATCAATCCTCCATAAATAATTCATAATTAGAGCTAGATAAAATCCTTTAACCTCTCCAATTACATTATTATGCTTGAGTACTATTGTTTCCTCTAATGAATAGTATATTCATAAAACATATTCATGAATACGAGCTCGTTACTTATTCAAGTACCGAATCAACCCTCAAGGAAATTATTTATCTACTTTTTCAAAGAATAAGGAATGGATTCCATATCGTATATTAGCATTCTCTGCCATCTATTTCATCATGTTTTCAAGATACAAGGAACATGATTTAGGATCTCGAGATCCATACCGAGTAAATAAAAAAACATAAATCTATAAATAGGAGTCTACTAACAATTCATGATTAAGATCATTCCATATATGACCATCAGTAGACTCAAATTTGATTTCTATAGTTAACGGAAATTATCAAAAAATCAAATTGTGTATGTGTCCTAGTTTTACATAATCTTATTATGCATAATGCACTGATTCAATATCCATCTATATTAATGATGCGGATAACACAATTCCATTCTTAATGGGAATGACGTGTATTAGTAATGGTTTAATTAAAGATTCTATAACTTTAATTAAATTCATTACGAACATTATTTCGATTATTATCCTTAAATATTATCCTCTTGTATATAATACTTATATATAATATTTAAGGTCACATAAATAATCGCATAATTTTCAATTATATTTATAAAGTGTTTAATAATACATGCACATAAATAATGAATAAACTATTTTATTAATTAAATAATAAATATCCTTATTATATCTCATGCTTTAAGGATTTTGGCCTTGAAATGTTTTAAAGAAAGGGATTGGTTTGTGAAAGAAAACATTTTGAAAACCATGGCTTTTTTAGTCATGGAACCTCATGGCTTGTCCAGTCATGGGGCCCGCGGCTTAAGTAGTTCGTGGGGTCGTATTAACGATTTTAAAATGTTAATGAATGATTTCTTAAGCAAAGAGATCTTGTGAACTGGTAATAGAGTCCATTGCTGTAAGCCTAGATAGGATGCGGAGAGTGCATCCTCGGGGGCAGAACCCGAAACTCGGTTCGGGTAGGCGAGGTACTTGGTTAGGTAAGTAATTTGTACTAATTACTTGTTGAAGCCTGTAAAACGGTTATTTTACATTTATTTCCTTTGAGAAAAATGGTGTAAGGTTACGGCTGTTCTGTCGGGACTGAATGTCTTATTTTATTTACTTATTCATTTATGTATTCCCTCGCACATTTATTATAACGTTTATTTCAAATTATATCCTATTGGGCCTTTCGCTCACGTTTTATATTTTAAATATACTAAACCCCTCCCAGGAGATTCTAGGAGCGGTGCACAGTAGCTGAATATTTGCTACGGAGCAGCTGAGATTAATGTTGAGTTATTCTTCAGTTCCTACTTCATTCTGGGGTTATGCCCTAAGAACCACCGTGTATATTCTGAATCTATTACCATCTAAGTTTGTACCAAAGACACCCATAGAGTTGTGGAATGGTCAAAAGCCAGTTTTGAAGTATATTCCCATATGGGGGTGTTCGGCTTTTGTGATGAAACAATAGACTGAGAATTTAGAACCAAGATCAGAAATATGCATATTTGTGGGATACGTAATGGGGACAAGAAGATGATTATTTTATATAGTCATAAGAATCAAAGGGTATTTGTATTGGGAAATCCCACGTTTATGGAGCATGACTATATGATAGTTTTCAAGCCTAGAAGTAAAGCAGTTCTGAAAAAGTTACTTTCCAATGAGATTAGACCACAACCGACAAGAGTTGTTGGAACGTTAAGAGATAAGACCATGATTCCCACTCAAACTCTTGTGGCACCTTGTTGTAGTGAGAGGGTAAACAGGTTACTGACCGGTATACCGGGCAAGCACATATCCTCATTGCTGATGATGATAAGGAGGATTTGTTAACCTTTAAGGTTGCGATGGATGATTATGATATGGAAAAGTGGCAAGTAGCTATGAAACTCGAGATAGAGTCCATGTACTCCAACTCAGTCTGGCAACTTGTAGATCACCTCAAGGGGTAAAACCTATTAGATGAAAATGGATCTTCAAGAGAAAGAGAGGAGCGGATGGACAAGTAGAGACTTATTAAGCAATGCTAGTGGCAAAGGGTTATACCGAGAAAGAGGGAGTTGACTATGAGGAAACTTTCTCACCGGTAGCCATGCTTAAGCCCATCCGGATACTCCTGGCCATAATATCATATTTTGAATATGAGATATGGCAGATGGATGTCAAGACAACTTTTTTGAATGACTATCTTCAGGAAGCCATCTATATAGATAAGCTAGAGGGTTACATAGAGAAAGGCCAAGAGCAGAAAGTCTGTGAACTGTAGATATCCATTTATGGATTCAAGCAGGCTTCTAGATCATGGAACATTATGTTTGATGAGGCTATTAAGTCTTATGGATTTGATCAAAACCAAGATGTATCAAACAAAAGAAAAGAAGATGTTCTTGTTCTTTGCAAACCTGAATATTTGATATTCAGTGGGAATGGTCATTAGTTGTTAGTTAAACTCAAGATTCAATCATTAAGAAGCGGTGTAGTGTATCCTTAAGCGTACAATTAAAGCAAGAAACTATAATATAGTTTAGTCAGTGAAAGAGTTGTCTTTAGCTGGATACACAGATTTTGACTATGAATCATGCATGGATTTTGAGAGTCAACATCCAAATCTGTGTTCACACTAGTTTAAGGAGTCATGATACGAAAGGTTGTTGGCAAAGTGTGATTGCTAATTCTATCATTAAGAGTTAATGTGTAACAGCTTGTGAAGTAGCAAAATAAAGGAACCTGACTCTAGAAATTCTTAATTGATTTGGAAGTTGTTCTAGGCATAGAACAGTCATAGACACCTAGAAAGTTTCAGGATTGGAGACATATTCTACCTGCTTTAGGACAAGTGGGAGATTGTTGGGAATGATGTCCTAAAAGCATGATATGTAATAGAATATTTATTATTTAGTTGATAAAAGAGTTTATTTATTATTTTATGTGCATATATTTATGAATATTTTATGAATATCAATGAAAATTTCATGATTATTTATGTGATCTTAAACGTTGTATATAAGTGTTATATACGAGAGGATAATGTTTAAGGATAATAATCAAAACGGTGTTCATAATGAATGCACACACAGTTATCAAAGGAGAAAATCAATCTATGTGAAGGACTGAGACTCAATTTCCCCTTCACTATAACTTGGGCTATTTATGTTACGACCTTTGCTACAACAATGATGTCAGTTAACATGAAACACGAATTTTACACAAGGATCTCCCGACCTACTTATGATTTCGCCTCTTTACTCATATTTCAACATATTCCTATGAGAAATCTAAACAGAGAGGTTAAGTTAAGCATAAGTTTCAATTGGGCTATGTGAGACAAGTGTATATTCCTATACTACTCGCAAATCAACTAGACTTCTTTGTGAAATTTAGCTAAACAACACATTGTTCAATATTGGTCTAATTCCAATCAACTTTCCAGCAAATTAAACTCACAGTATTTTGTTGAAGGTGGCCAGTCAGTAAACAAAAATGAGCGATAAAGATTATATTGAACAAACTAAATCAACATTGATATAGCAAAAGTGAGCATACACAATGTTAATTACAGATCTTGGTACTTTATCATCCCAGCTAAATGTATTTAGCTCATACTTGTTTGGTTAAACACAACAAAATAGGCAATCATCTTTCAAGTACAAAGAGAGGAAGAATAAACCGAATTAGGAGAATGAAAGTAATGACAAAAAAATAAATTTTAAAGACTAGTGGCGTCCTTTCTAGCTCATGTTCTCCTAATTTTAGCTCTAATTCCTCTCCAGCGTCCTTGCATTTTCTTTCCCTCTTTTCTTTCTTTCTACTCTGTGCTATGTTTTTCACTCCGGTGCTCTTTTTATTTTCTCCATTGCTTCCTGCGGCGCCCCTCCATTTGTTAAGAATTCAGGTGCATTCCTCTTTAGGGCAACTACGGACGCTGAGGTAGCTCATACTCAGAGGTTGGATCTAGCTGACTAAGCACCAAATTCGTCTTATGCGTTCTTTGTCCTAATTTTTGTACAAAGTTATGCGCTGACGTCATCCACTAACTGTATGCTATCATATTTTTACTATAGCAAATGCTGCAGCAATTATCCTCACAAAACCTGCAAATCAGAAACAACACCTTTTGGACACATGTTAGCAGTTTTCTTCAAAATTGTCATAGGAACCGCACACAAATGAATCTTAGTAGAGTGTACCACATGAACCAAAAGTTGAGCAAATAAAGTAGAAAATTAACAACTAAACCTTTGGATGAGCCAACTATAAGCCTAGAAATGCCTAAAATAACTCTAATTCCTAGAGTTATCACACTCCCAAACTTAAAGCATTGCTCATCCTCGAGCAATGACACTACAAAACAATTGACACTACAAAAACAACACAAAAACAAATGACACTAAGAGAATTCCCTTTTCAGTCAACCATGTGGGTTCAAGGTGTGTGGTTAAGTCTCTCAGAGGCTTTCTTTTCCTTTCTTTTTTTTATTATTTTCTTTTGCACGCTTAAGCTTTACACTAACTCTCTTTGAATTATAAGATCGACCCATTTCCCCTTTCACATCAAATACTCTTCCCTGGTGTGTGTGCATACACATCAATAGTGCTTCCTCCCCGATCACCACTTCAAACTAGACCACAATCATCAAGCCTAGAAGTGTCTCCATATGTTGACCTATTGACTCCTTCTCCACTAATGAAGAATCACCTACCACTAATGAAGAATCACCTAGCACTTGGAATCAAACTTAAGACTCAACTTCTTCTCAACTTGACACCTAATTCCCTATTCTTTTTATTTTTATTCTTATCTTTCTCTTTTTTTAACTTCTTTGTGATGCCACAATTGCCTTTTTACGCGAATGCCAACATTTGTGATGAAGACACCCGGTTACTTAACAAAGTCACAATTTAAAGTGCTTTGCATACTCTTATCTCGGTTTACCGTTTGATGCAAAATGAACATGGGGCTCATGCTCACTCCTGGTTACTAAGCACCAAGATAGCAGAGCAAATTTTTTTTTATTGAACAAACTAAACAAAATGGTGTCATTAATCAGATCTTTGTCTTAGTCGTCCTCCTCATACTAGGCTTCCTAGAATTTCACCTCAAAGGAGTCTCTAGGTCAATTCTAGAAACCTAAGCTTTCAAAGCAATGTAGCCATCAATAAGCTCTCGGGAAGTAACACTATGAATGTTGTGGAAATAGTTGCATAGAGAATTGCATTCAAAAGACAAGTTCTATGGGTTTCCACTTACATCCAATTCAAGTTAATCTATCACAAAAGCATGCCTTAACTTAGCCTACCTCATCATTGAAGACCACACACCCTTCACACCCCAAAAATTGACAAAAAGAGACTCTCCATGCACACAAAACAACACAAAACACACAAAAATAACAAAACACAAAAACCAGAAAAATAACCATTCTAAATAAAATAACCCGGCCTTAACACAAACAGGAAATACACCCCCCCCCCCCCCCCCCCCCCCCAATCTTGAAATCAACAGTGTCCCCACTGTTGTCGACTCACAGCCAAAACAAAAACATATTGTACTCAAAACAGTAAAAATTGCAAGGAAACGACTCAAAACCAAATGGAAATGGTGTAAGCTTAAAGAAACTTCCCTGAGGAGTCAAAGGGCAGTAGTCATCCTCTCCACTTCCAGTTGGCAATGCTTCTAAGAGTGGAACGTCGAGTGGATGGCTCGGGCACTTTGGCCTTTCCCTTGTTCTTGCAGGTGCGCGGGATAGCAACCCCAGCTTGTTGAGGCTCATGGGGAATAGAACTTGAAGGGGCTGCCTCATTCACGGCCACATCTGCAACTTCAGCTTCATCCATGGAGGGTTGACAAAGATGGTGTGGGAAGTCTATAAACGAGTGAAATCAGTTGGAATTAGCACAATAGTGCTTTTGCACGGCCAAATCCATCTGTTGTCTGTATTTGCAGAAATCCCTCATCATCTGAAGGGATTCGTATTGCATCACCTCTATTTGTGACACTCGCTACTCCAAGCGAGTGAAACTGGCTACTAAATCTGCCAACGGCTGAGTAGACATGGTGGGCTAAAGAACCTCCAGTGCAGGAACATCAACATCCTCCTCTAGGGGTTGACTGTCAACTTGAATCATCCGAGCAATAATTACCCTCGTGATTGGACCGTGGGGCTTAAATTTTGTTTCGTTAGGGGCAACCATAACCTTTTGCTCCACGCACAACTTGGTAATGAGCGATGGGAATCAAAGACCCCCTCAGCGACGACTCACGCAAATCGCAATTTATGCTCGAATAAGGGCTCCACTATTTATGGCCATCCCCTTGACAATAGAGAACAACAAGATTGCCCTATCCTTGGAAACTGTGTGATCATGGGAGGAGGGCATAATCCACAATTTAAGGAAATGATACCAAATTTTGGGGTTGGGCTTTAAAAATCGCCTAAGGAATGTCATGACACCCCGATCCGATCGGGTCCAAGTTGCTCCATCTTCACAAAGACTTGTCAGAGGCTCATCGAGCTATTCATCATCGAGGTTGTCGGTGAAGTCAGCAAGATTGTTCTCGATGTTTCACAGATTGTACAGTCTGTTGATAGTGTTCCCATCAATAACAACTCATTTTCCCCTAACATACACAAAATCGGGCTCATTATCATCAAAGTTGGCGTAAAACTCCCTCACTAGAGGCACCACTGCTGCTAGAGGATGTTGACAAAAGGCTTCCCATCTATTCCCTATAATCATGAAATATAGATATTCCAGATAGCCCAATGTGTGGTTCCTTTGGTAAAGGAATCCCTTTTCAGAGCTGAGAGCTCGTTGGCAGGTGATTTGATCATAGCGTTCCTCTACTAAATCAGAAACAAACTTTGCTATGCTCACCTCAGTGTTGGGTTCTTACCGACGATGCTCATTCTCAATTTGTTCTTGTGTTCCTTGCACATTTTGAATCTATTTTGTTTTTCCTTTTTTAGCCCTACTTTTACTGGCATTGTGAATGACCGAATCAATTGAAACTCATAGGAGGTAAACTGGGCTGCCTATTGTTGATGCATAAACCACCTCACTCAACTCTAAAACTTCATTAACACACTAACTAGACCCAGATTTTAGAGACTATCCAAGCCGGATTCATCTATCAACATCAAGTGTAAAAGGAAAGGATTTGCAAACCTCAATGGAGACTTCCTGATCCGAATTCGATGTGGAAACCAACATCTACATCATTCCTAATGAGTAGAATATCATCCACATAAAGAACTAGAACAACCACTTTCTTATCCTTTATGTACTTGTAGACACATGGTTCATATTGGTTTTGATCAAATCCACAAGAATTTATAAGCTTATTAGGCAGATCCTTAGGCCTAAGAAGAAGAAGTAATCGTAATGATACTTTTGAGACATTTTCACTATTAATAAAGATTTATTTATTCTATATATCTATATAATATTCTCTTTACGTTTATATATCATTTGGCCCAAGAAGAAGTAGCCCAACCTAAAAAATAAGTTTGGGGAAAGGGAATTAAATGGATGGAGTAGGATTTCTAAAGCCGTGCTTTTAAGGGATAAAGAGCAAAATAACATATTTAATAGGATGTTTAGTAAATTATAATATATATTTTTAAAAATAAGTAGATTATAGCATAATTTGATATTTTAAGTTTCAAACATTATTAAAAATTCTAAAATACCCCCAACCCTTCTTTTCATTTCTCTCTCATTCCTCCTTTAGTTAAGTCCACCATTACCAGCTCTGGCAACCGGTGGTCATTGTCGGTGGCCGGCGACCATTTTCGGCGACTGATATTAATCATATTTACCATATTATTTCAAAAATCCGGCGACAGCTCCAGTGACTGGTAAATAATATCATATTTATTGGTAAATAACGTATTTACCATCTTTATTTGAAAATCCAGTGATCGGCTCCAGCAACTGTAAATACCGTATTTACTATTACATATTGTATTTACCATATTTATCTAAAAATCTGACAATCAGCTCCGGCAACTAGTAAATACCGTATTTACCAAATTTATAATATTTAGCTGAAAATCCCACGACCGACTTCAACAACTGGTAAATATCGTGGTGTAAATGTGGTATTTACTGTATTTATTTGAAAAATCTGGAGACCGGCTTCTACAACGGCCTTATATACCATATTTACCGATAAAGCACAAACTCGGATTTACAGAAAACTAACTACCTCAAACAATTGTAAACAAACAAACTCACATTAAAAGAAATGACAAACTCATCAAAAATGACACTCTCAGATATCAAAACAAACTTCTGAAAAACCAAAGTCTAGCTTTTCAGCAATAAACATGATAGCACACTAGAGTAAAACAAACATCGCATGACAAAGCCTAAAACGAAAACAAGGGTCCATCTTCGCCAATAATGATGGCTGCCACCAACGGCCTCAGGCTGCACGTAAAACCATCGTCGTCCATCGTCCATCACAATAATCACTTGACAGTTCATCATCTCCAAACACGATTCGGATATCTCTTTCTTCAGACTGGTTCGTGCTTATCAGCCTCTCTCTTTCTTGTTGAGAATTGTGTCCTAGAAGCATGAGATGTAATAGGATATTTATTATTTATTTAATAAAATAGTTTATTAATCATTTTAAGTGTATATATTTGTGAATATTTTATGAATATCAAACGAAAATTTCACTATTATTTATGTGACCTTAAACATTGTATATAAGTGTTAAGGATAATAATAAAAAATGATGTTCATAATGAATTTAATTAAAATTCAGAATCTTTAATTAAAACATTACTAATACATGTCATTCCCATTTAGAATGGAACAGTGTTATCTGCACTGTTAATATGACGAGATATTGAATGAGTGTATCACGCATAATGAGATTATGTGGAACAGGGACATAGATAAAATATGAATTTTTGATAATTTTCGTTAAGTATAGAAATTCTAATTGAGTCTATCGATGGTCATATATAGAATGATCTTAATCCTGAGTTCCTAGCAGACTCCTATTTATGGATTTGTGTCTTTTGATTTACTCAGTACGGATCCTGAAACCCTGATTCATATTCCTTGCATTTTGGAGACATGATGAAGTACGTAGCCGATAATATTATTATACAAGATGGAATCCATTCCTTCTTGAGAAAGAAGTAGATAAATAATTCTCTTGAGTGTTGATTCGGTACTTAGATTAGTAAGAGTGTTCTGGTTCATGAATGTGTTTAATGAATCATTATCCATTAGCGAATCAATGGTACTCAAGGATGAAGATATAATTAGAGAGGTTAACGGATTTTACCTAGCTCTAATTATGAATTATTTATGGAGGATTGATCTATATGCAGTGACTATATAATATGGACACTTCATAGTTTAGAAGTAATTTATGTCCATAATTTTGAGAGTGTAATTCTGAGTTTATAGTGGTGTAACTATCAGAATTAATAGAATTAATTATTAATTTTATTAGAGCTCAAAATTATAGGTCCATTAGTCCCCGCGTCGTCCTACCAATTCTACAAGACACAAAGGGTAAAATGAGAATTTTTAAATTACAGAATTCTAAAAATAAAACACTCAAGAATAATTAATTGAGAATTAATTATAAACTAAATAATTTGATTATTTAAATTTGAATTTGAATTTTGAATTACTTATGTGAAGGTGTTCACATAGTGTGAACACATCTAGATTTATCCATTTAAGCTTATTTGATAAGTTGTTCAATTTAGAATTCAAATTAGTTTAAGTTTGACTTAAATTGGAATTTGAATTTGAGTCAAAATTGGACTGTAAGATAAAGGATGATTTTCTCTTCCTTCCCTATCTATATTAGACGCCACACAAGGATAAATTCCTCTATAGGTGGCCAGCCATAATAGATAAAATAGAAGAGGAGATTTTGTTCCAAATTCATATAAGAGATAATTAATAAGTTTTATCTTGGAGATAAAGATTGAATTCTTTCTAAAAGTTTGACTTCTACTCTATAAATAAAAGAATGATAGAAAATTGTGAAACACAATTTTTGCCCTAATTTTAAGAGTGTGGCCGAATTCTCTAATATAGTGAGAGGAAAAATTTTTCTCCAAAAATTCTACATCGTGCATGCGTTGGTGTTTGTAGAAATTTGAGTGTTTATTCTAACTCATTTTGTCTCAGGTGTGCCCACACACACGTCTTCATGGATTCTAAGAATTGACGTGGAAGGCATTGGTTTTCTAAACATTAGAGCAAGGATTGTTTATGGTCAAAGAACTTAAGTTATCATCCTAATCGGCCACTAGGTATAATTCCTAATTGAGTCCTTATTAAATAAATTAATATAATCTATAGAGTATATCAAAGGTTTTATGAAAATTTTTGATATACATGATTCGCTACCCTCACGCTTCCGCATCCGAATTCGATTTAGAAACCAACATTTCTTTGCTCAGATCCTCACGCTTGCCGGTGCCTCTGTCTCTCTCTCCCTTATGATGCAAATCTGATTGGTTGTGTGGTCGGAGTAGTAGATCTGGGTGATCACGATTCGCGATCGTTCTGAATCCCAATGGAGTTCAGCCTTCACCATTGCAGCAGATCTCAATTGACAAAGATCGCGGTGATTTTCCAGCTAGATGCGATCAGATTTTCTGAAAATCAAGACGGTGCTCAGTGTTTAGTGTCTCGTCGTCACCGCGATCTAGTCGGAGCTGTTCGTGAGATGTCTGAGCTGAGTATATCTGGAGAAACGAAGAGAGGAGAAGAAGAGAAGAGAGAGTAGAGAGAGAGAAAATTGGAACATAAGAGAAAGGGTAAATTACGGAAACAAAGTATTTAAAATTAAAGATATGCTATTATTTATCATATTTGATAAATTATGCTATTTGCTTCAAAAGTACCCATCAAATATGCTATATCTTGTATTTTCTCTACTCTTATTTAATAACCTTTTAGTCAAATAACTATACTAATAAAAGGGTATTAATTAAGAATGAAAGGCAAAAATCTAGACCCATCACTCTTAAGAGTAAATTCTGTGATTTTTTCAATAACAAATAATTACACAAAAGGAAAATATAGACAAATACCCTCTTAAATTGTATAGGTCTTGATTTTTACTTTTTAGTCTTAATTGATACTCTTTTAATCAAATAAATAATACAAGAAAATGATAGTTTTCAAAACTCAGAACATGATATGTTTTTAATTTAACAACATCACCAATACGTTCATTTTATGGTTAATATCATTTCAGCTATATTCTTTTTTATGTGGGTGGTTATGAATTCGTATAACTGATTTTATGAGTGGTTGACAAAGGGTAGGATTGTTTACGGATTGTTTTACATATTTATATACAAATGTCATAACTTGTAGACATTTTTTTTTCAAGCTCTGCATAAAGGGCATGTATGTAGTTAACTCCAAGAAAGTTAGATAGCGTCCACAACTTTTTTATGTTTTTGAATTTACATTATACTTTCTTTACTAACCTTTAACTAGTACACTTGTGTAACACGAATTTACTTGTATAAAGCTTGAAATTTTTAAGATTTAGATAATGAGTTCTCGGTATACTTTTAAATTATACTAATCTTATTTTTACGAATTAACGTGACATTTCAATGTAAAGACTAAAATTCTTAATTCGATAATTCATGTTAATTACAGAAAAGATTTAGAAATATGCAGTATCAGATATCTCTCTGTTACAACGAAAACTTAGTAACAATAATTTAATCATGCTAGTATATGTCATATAGTTAGGAAAAGTTAAATTTACATCAGCATACAATTTTAGCTTAAATAAACTTTAACGAATAAAGTTCAAAGATGATTTGATAGAACTAGTGTACCTAGATAGGCAACTAGGGAAAACCCAAATCGAGGGTCTCAATTCAAGCTAGTTGATATCCAAGGGCCACGATTTGAAGACACAAATATATATATATATATATATATAATGAATCATATTTTTACTATTTCTCCTGTACACAATAAGAATAATGAATAATATGATATTTTTATCATTTATGCTAAGTTACTTTGTCATTATATTTAAAAAATTATAATAAACTTATAAGTTACTTTGACATGAGGAGATGGACACTGCTTATAATATAATGCAATCGCTTGACATTATGTTCGGAGCTCTATCTAACAAGGCTCGTTTGGATACTGTAAGAGCCTTCACCCATGAGAAAATGAAGAATAGTTTTTCTGTATATGCCCATGTTCTGAACATGATCGAACACCTCTATGAAGCTGAGATCAATGGCCCAATCATTGATGAAGCTACCCAGGCCGGCATAATCTTGGAAAGAACAGTTCAAGAACAACTATATTATGAACAAGATGCACTCGAACTTAACAGAGTTGTTGAATGAGCTACAAAACTTTGAGTCTACCAACGGTAATGGCAAGACTGGATAAACAAACGCTGTTGTTGCAGAGAGTTCTTCGAAGAACAATAGGAAGAAATAGAGGAATCAAGGGAAGGTGAAGCCCAAGGGTAAGAATAAGAAAGCAAAGAAGAACAACAAAGGCTCCGACCATAAACCTAAGGGTGTTTCCACTGCAATCAAGAGGGTCACTGAAAGAGAAACTGTAAAAAGTATCTCGAGGAGCTAAACAAGAAGAATGAGCAAGATAAATGTGATATCCTAATTCTTGAAATATGTTTAGTAGAGGATGATACCTCATCTTGCATATTTGATTCGGGAGCAACTAATCATTTCTTTCTTTCTTTGCAGAGTCTTAGCTCTTACCGGGAACTTACCGATGGGGAGTACACGCCGAAAGTGGGAAACATTGCGAGAGTTTCAACAAATATTTAATTTTAAGTAATGTTTATTATATTCCAGACATTCGTAGAAATTTAATTTCTATTTGTAGGTTATTTGAACAATTATTTAAAGTTTCTTTTGATAATAAATTAGTTCATATTTCTTGAAATGGTTTAAATATTTGTTTTGGATGTCTGGATGATGGTTTATATATTATAAAACCAATGTCTAACTCACTGCTTAATATTGAAATGTTCAAGGTTGTCGAACCTAAGAATAAAATACAAAAAATTTTTCATGAAAACAACACATACCTATAGCATCTTAGACTTGGTCATATTAACCTAAATAGGATTGCAAGACTAGTAAAGGATGGTCCTTTACACGAACTAAAAGTTAGTGAGCTTCCTGTTTGCTAATACTGTCTGGAAGGTGAGATAACTAAGAGACCTTTCTCGGTTAAAGGTGAAAGAGCCAAAGAATCCCTTGAGTTGATACATTCGGATGTATGTGGACCTATAAATGTCAAAGCACGAGGAGGTTATGAATATTTCGTCACTATTATAGACAATATTCAAGGTATGGTTATATTTACCTAATGCGAAGGAAATCTGAAACTTTTAGAAAGTTTAAAGAATTCCATGCAGAAGTTGAAAAATAGTTAGGTAAACCAGTCAAAGTATTCTGATCGGATCGGGGAGGTGAATACTTGGATACATAATTTACAAACTATTTGACTGAGAATGGTATACTCTCATAGCTTACCGCTCCTAGAAGGCCACAGTAGAATGGCATTGCCAAAAAGAGAAATTGAACTTTGCTAGATATGGTGGGATCCATGTTTTGTTATTCTTTGCTGCCTACTTTATTTTTGGGTTATGCCTTAAAGACAACTATGTATATTCTGAAACTAGTTCCATCTAAGTCTATCCCTAAGACACCCCTAGAGTTGTGGAATGATAAAAAAAACCACTATGAGACACATTTGCATATAAGGATGTCCAGCACATGTGCTAAAAGCTAAGACTGGAAAATTGGAGTCTCGTTCGGAAGTTTACTTATTTGTGGGATATCCACAAAGAACAAGAGGATGACTATTCTATAGACGTCAAGATCAAAAGGTGTTTGAATCGACAAATGTCACCTTTCTAGAGCCTGAATATATTATAGATTTCAATCCCAGAAGCAAAGTTGTTATGGAAGAATTACTTTCCGATCAGATTAGACTACAACCGGTTAGAGTTGTTGAAATTAATAGAGAACATACCATTGTTCCTAGTCAAGCACCTGTGGTACCCCGTCATAGTGAGAGGGTAATCAGATTACCTAACCGGTATACCGGAGAAGCACAAATCGTCACTGCTGATGACGAGAAAGAAGATCCATCGACTTTTAAAGCTGTGATGAAAGATGCTGACAGGGAAAATGGTAGGATGCTATGAAACTCGAGATGGAGTCTATGTACTCTAACTTAGTCTGACAACTTGTTGATCTACTTGAAGGGGTAAAACCCATCGGATGTAAGTGGATCTTCAAGAGAAAAACATGAGCGGATAGTAAAGTGGAGACTTACAAAGCTAGCCTTGTGGCTAAGGGTTATACACGGAAAAAAGGAATTTACTATGCGGAAACTTGCTCGCCAGTAGCCAAATCCATCCAGATACTCTTGGTCATAGCAGTATATTTTGATTACGAGATATGGCAGATAGATGTCAAAACAACTTTTCTGAATGGCTATCTTAAGGAAACCATTTATATGGACCAACCAGAGGGTTTTGTGGTGAAAGTTCAAGAGTAAAAAGTCTGCAAGCTGCAGAGATCTATTTATGGATAAAAATAGGCTTCTAGATCATGGAACATCCAGTTTGATGAGACTATAAATTCTTATAGATTTGATCAAAACCAAGGCGAACAATGTGTCTATTGGGAATGGTGTCCTAGAAGCATGAGATGTAATAGGATATTTATTATTTATTTAATAAAGGAGTTTATTCATTATTTTATGTGCATATATTTATGAATAATTTATGAATATCAAATGAAAATTCCATGATTATTTATGTGACCTTAAACGTTGTATATAAGTGTTATATGTGAGAGGATAATGTTTAAGGATAATAATCAAAACGATGTTCGTAATGAATTTGATTAAAGCTGGGAATCTTTAATTAAAATATTATTAATACATGTCATTCCCATTTAGAATGGAACGGTGTTATCCGCACAGTTAATATGGTGAAATATTGAATAAGTGTATTACGCAAAATGATATGTAAAACAAGGACACATACAATATGAATTTTTGATAATTTTCGTTAAGTATAGAAATTCTAATTGAGTCTATTGATGGTCATATATAGAATGATCTTAATCCTAAGTTCTTACTATTTATGGATTTGTGTCTTTTGATTTAGTCGGTACGGATTCTGAGATCCTGAATCATATTTCTTGTATTTTGGAGACATGATGAAGTAGGTAGCTGAGAATGTTATTATTCGAGATGGAATCCATTCCTTCTTGAGAACAAAGTAGATAAATAATTCTCTTGAAGGTTGATTCGGTACTTGGACCAGTAGGAGCTTCGATTCATGAATTTGTTTTATGAATCACTGTCCATTGGAGAATCAATGGTACTCAAGGATAAATATGTAATTAGAAAGGTTAACGGATTTTACCTAGCTCTAATAATGAATTATTTATGGAGGATTGATTTATATGCAGTGACTACATCACATGGACACTTCACGGTTTAGAAGTAATTTATGTCTATAATTATGAGAGTGCAATTTCAAGTTTATAGTGGAGTAACTATTGAAATTAATATGATTAATTAATTAATTAAAGTGTTTAATTAATTATTAATTTTATTTGAGCTCGAAATTATAAGTCCATGAGTCGCCGTATCATCCATGTAATTCTACAAGACACTAAGGGCAAAATGAGAATTTTAGAATTATGAAATTTTAAAATAAAACACTCAAGAATAATTAATTGAGAATTAATTATTATTTAAATTTGAATTTTGGATCATTTATATAAAGGTGTTCACATAGTGTGAACACAAGGCACAGTGTGAACACACAATGTGAACATATCTAGAATTATGCATTTAAACTTATTTGATAAGTTGCTCAATTTAGAATTCAAATTAATTTGAGTTTGACTTAAATTTAGAATTTAAATTTGAGTCAAATTGGATTGCAGGATAAATGATGATTTTCTCTTCCTTCCCTATCTGGTATTGGCACCTACCATAAGGATAAGATTCCCTATCTTGGCCGGCCACAATGGATGGATAAGGATGGGAGATTTTGTTTCAAAGGCAAGACTCCTTCTAGGAGTCCAACTACTAATCTATAAAGAAAGAGAATGTAGAAAATTGTGAGGCATAATTTTTACTCGTATTTTTATATAGTGGCCTGTTTTCACAAGTGTTGTGAGGAAAAATTTTCTTCAAAAAATTTCACGTTGTGCATGCGTTGGTGTTCGTGAAAATTCTTGAGCGTTTTTTGTTAACCCGTTTTGTTTCAGGTGTACCTACACACACGTCTTTGTAGATTCAAGTAATTGACGAGGAAGGCTCGAGTTTTCTAAAGAAAGCATTGGAGTAATCTCGCGACTCTCCAGCACTCTCTCAGCTAGTCGGGAAAGAAGTGCTTTTTCGGGTTTACGAGGATTGCGAGGTCAAAGAACTCAAGTTATCATCCTAATCAGTCGCTAAGTATAATTCCTAATCCGGTTCTTGGTAAATAAATTAATATGATTAATTTATTCGTGCATAAATTAATATAATCTATAGAGTATCTCAAAGGTTTTATATAAATTTTTGTTATACACGAGCCGTTACCCCACGCTTCCGCATCCGAATTCGATTCGGAAACCAAAGGTGTCTACAAGTACATAAAGGATAAGAAAATGGTCTTTCTAGTTCTTTACGTAGATGATATTCTACTCATTGGGAATGATGTAGAATCCATGAGTAACGTAAAGAAGTGGTTAGCCAACCAATTTCAAATGAAAGATTTAGGAGAGGCAAGCAATGTTCTTGGGATCAAGATTATTCAAGATCACAACAAAAGCTGTTGGCGTTGTCTCAGGCATCATACATTGACAAGGTTCTAGATGTAGAACTCCAAGAAGGGAAATTTGCCTACTAGGTATCGTATTCATCTTTCTAAGGAGCAATGTCTTAAAACTCCACAAGAGGAAGAGGACATGAGAAAATACCCATATGCATATACAGTTAGGAGCCTCATGTATGTCATAATGTGTACTAGGCCATATATTTGTTTTGGAGTGGGAGTGGTCAGTTGCTATCAATCCAACCCAGGATTAGATCATTGGGTTGTGGTGAAATGCATTATCAAGTATCTGTCTCTCATCAGATACACAGATTCTGACTTCAAGTCAGATAGGGATAGTCGATGGTCGCATCCGGATTTGTGTTCACTCTTAACGGAGGAGCCGTGGTATGGAGGAGTGTTAAACAAAAGTGTGTTGCTGACTTTACCATGGAAGCTGAGTATGTTGTAGCTTATGAAGCCACAAAGGAAGCTACCTGACTCCGTAAGTTCTTAACTGATATGGAAATCGTTCCAAGAATGAATCAATCGATTAAACTGTACTGTGACAACAGTTGAGCAGTGGCTAATTCAAAAGAACCAAGAAGTCATAAGAGTGCAAAGCATATAGAGAGAAAAAATCACCTGATTAAAAACATAGTCGATAGACGCAATATAGCAGTTATGAAGATCTCATTAGAGAACAACCTCGCAGACCCGTTCACAAAGACATTGTCATTAAACGTCTTTGACAGAGACCTAAAAGGATTTGAGATTAAGAACATGTCACACCTGTTTTAGGACAAGTGAGAGATTGGTAGGAATATTGTCCTTAAAGCATGAGATATAATAAGGATATTTATTATTTAATTAATAAAATAGTTTATTCATTATTTATGTGCATGTATTATTACATACTTTATAAATATAATTGAAAATTATGCGATTATTTATGTGACCTTAAATATTGTATATAAGTATTATATACAAGAGGATAATATTTAAGGATAATAATCGAAATAATGTTCGTAATGAATTTAATTAAAGTTATAGAATCTTTAATTAAAACATTACTAATACACGTCATTCTCATTAAGAATGGAATTGTGTTATCCGCATCATTAATATAGATGGATATTGAATCAGTGCATTATGCATAATAAGATTATGTAGAACTAGGATACATACACAATTTGATTTTTTGATAATTTCCGTTAACTATAGAAATCAAATTTGAGTCTACTGATGGTCATATATGGAATGATCTTAATCATGAATTGTTAGTAGACTCCTATTTATAGATTTATGTTTTTTTATTTACTCGGTATGGATCTCGAGATCCTAAATCATGTTCCTTGTATCTTGAAAACATGATGAAATAGATGGCAGAGAATGCTAATATACGATATGGAATCCATTCCTTATTCTTTGAAAAAGTAGATAAATAATTTCCTTGAGGGTTGATTCGGTACTTGAATAAGTAACGAGCTTGTATTCATGAATATGTTTTATGAATATACTATTCATTAGAGGAAACAATAGTACTCAAGCATAATAATGTAATTGGAGAGGTTAAAGGATTTTATCTAGCTCTAATTATGAATTATTTATGGAGGATTGATCTATATGTAATGACTATATTGAATGGACACTTGAAGTTCATAGAAGTAAATTATGTTTATAATTATGTTTACATAATGTTAGGATGTCTCCCTTCAAAGGATACAAGTCAAGCATACGAGTTCATTATTCATCTCAGGATTAAGATGACTATATATAATTCGTCAAAAGTGAATTGTTATATTGAAATAGAATTATTAATCAAAACAATTCAATTTTCGTCTGATGCAATATAGATTTCACCACTAAAAATTATATCAATATCTCTAGCCACAGAGTCCCACCTCTGACGACCAAGACACATCATCTCCATTTGGAAGTAGATAACGTAACAATCTTAACATAAATAAAGCACCTAACTTTATTCTCTCGATTGCAGATCCTATTCTTTACACTATCATCTTTACATTCCTGTCTTCGGCATGTTCTTCCCATTACATGCAAGATCTAAAGCCTTAAAACGACAGTCTCAGAATTCTAATTTACTTATCATCTATTTAACTAATATGAATATAAATATGACATTATATAGATATATGAAATAAATAAATATTTATTAAGAGTGAAAATGTCTCAAAAATATCGTTACGATTGCTTCTTCTTCTTCTTGGGCCCAATGATCTGCCCATTAAGCTCATAACTTGTGGCCTAGCCCAAACTCCCAAGAAGCCTAGTTGACTGACGCCGTGGAAATGACGAGAGTTTTACGCTCGCCTGTGCTCTCTAAAACCCCCCAACTCCAAAACCCTAACGAAGGGCCCTTCTTCCTTTCTCCACATAAAAAGAAGAAGAAAAAGACTTCCTTTATATCATTTTCGCCGCCATTAAAACCCTAGGAAAAGCTCACAAGCTCACTCAGACTCAGGCTCAAGCTCAGCCATGTCGGAGGCAGAAGTTCGCTCCGAAAAGAAGAAGAAAAAGCACAAAAGTAAAGATGAAAAGCCACTCGGCGAGTTGGAGTCCGAGCCGACTCAGAAGGAATCGTCCGAGTTCATGATCAAGCCTCAGAGCTTCACTCCGGCCATCGACACTTCTCAGTGGCCGATTCTCCTCAAAAACTATGACCGCCTCAATGTACGAACCGGACACTACACTCCTCTCCCGTCCGGTTACTCCCCTCTCAAGCGCCCCCTCGAGGTGTACATCAGGTACGGCATTATCAATCTCGATAAGCCCTCGAATCCCTCTTCTCACGAGGTTGTCGCTTGGATTAAGCGCATTCTCCGAGTTGAAAAGACCGGCCACAGCGGGACTTTGGATCCCAAAGTCACCGGAAATCTCATTGTGTGCATTGATAGAGCCACAAGGCTCGTCAAATCCCAGCAAGGCGCCGGGAAAGAGTACGTCTGCATCGCTCGCTTGCATTCTGCGGTCCCCGACGTCGCGAAAGTGGCTCGGGCGCTGGAGACGCTCTCCGGAGCCGTCTTTCAGAGGCCTCCTCTGATTTCTGCCGTTAAAAGGCAGCTCAGGATTAGGACTATTTATGAAAGCAAGCTTCTTGAGTACGATGCCGATAAGCATTTGGTTGTTTTCTGGATTTCTTGCGAGGCCGGGACTTATGTAAGGACGCTTTGTGTTCATTTGGGTCTTATTCTTGGTGTGGGTGGTCATATGCAAGAGCTTAGGAGGGTTAGGTCTGGGATTTTGGGTGAAAAAGATAACATGGTTACTATGCATGATGTATTGGATGCTATGTATATTCATGATAGCCATAAAGATGAGAGTTATTTGAGGAGGGTTATAATGCCTCTTGAAGTGGTTTTGACGAGCTACAAGAGGTTGGTTGTCAAGGACTCTGCTGTTAATGCCATTTGCTATGGTGCTAAGTTGATGATTCCGGGGTTGCTGAGGTTCGAGAATGATATCGAAGTTGGGGAGGAGGTTGTGCTTATGACTACCAAGGGGGAGGCAATTGCGTTGGGAATTGCTGAGATGACCACTGCTGTTATGGCCACTTGCGATCATGGGGTGGTGGCGAAGATCAAGAGGGTTGTCATGGATCGGGACACTTATCCGAGGAAGTGGGGTTTGGGTCCTAGGGCGTCGATGAAGAAGAAATTGATCGCGGATGGGAAATTGGATAAGCACGGCAAGCCTACTGGCAACACTCCTCAAGAGTGGCTTAGGAATTCGGTTTTGCCTGCCGGTGGGGATTCTATGGTTGCAAGTCTTGCGGCTGCTGCAGCTGAACCTGCTGTTGTGGAAAATAAAGATGCTGCTGAAGTGGGGAAGGAGAAGAAAAAGAGTAAAGCTACTGATGAAGAGGGCGGTGATGGACGCAAGCGCAAATCAGATGCAATTGAGGATGAGGCTGAGGATACCACCAAAGAGAGTAAGAAGAAGAAGAGGAAGAAGGATGAAGAAAACGGGCATGTTGATGATACTTTGGATGGGGACAAGGCCGAGAAGTCTGAGAAGAAGAAGAAGAAGAAGAAGAAGGAACACAAAGATAAAGAAGAAGCAGCTTCCCCCGAAACTGAAAAGTCGGAGAAAAAGAAGAAGAAGAAGGAACACAAAGATAAAGAAGAAGCAGCTTCCCCTGAAACTGAAAAGTCGGAGAAAAAGAAGAATAAAAAGAAGGACAAAGAAGCTGAGGATTGCAGTGCTAAATCTTCCAAAGGTGCCGCAGACAGCGAGGTTGATAAGAGTGAGAAGAAAAACAAAAAGAAAAATAAGAATAAAGAGGAAGAAGATTAGTTCTAGATCATCAAAGGATTAGTATATTTTGGTTTTTAATTTATGTCAAATCTTTTTTTGTTCAATTCTATGTCTTTTCCTCTGTGATGGATTTTTAAAGTTTTTGTTGTTACGTCTTTGCTTTTCTTAAAGAGCTAGCGCTCTTTTTTTTTTTTCCAGTGTTGAAGGCTGATCGCACCTTTCCCAAAAGTTCGCTTCATTCTGTTAACTTCTTAATATCGTTCACCTTCTGTTGAAAACGGATTAACAGAAAATGTATTATGTATGTTGAGTTCTTTTCAGAGGAGCAAGTTGAGACATAAAAATAAAAGCGAGAGGAAAAACATTTTAATGATGGGCATAGGAAAGTCACAATGGCAAGAGTGAAAAACAATAACAAAACATAATAGAGTACAAAATAAAAATCAAAAGAAGCTTGCAACTTTGCAAGTAATCAAATTAGGTCCTTTTATTTTCAGAATTTCACGGTCTATGATACTATATGGAATTCATATTCAGATTGGCTGCAGACCACATTTGTGCAAACGCGTATCCAGACAGTAGCAAATGTCTTTTCATGATTGATGAGGATCCTGGACTATTGATCAATATCTAGACCATGGATTCTATTTCTGCTCATAAATTATTTGGCATTGCTGTTGCATGCTCAAAGCACAAAAACCTTCCTGCATTATGCTAACTGTGGCTGTTCAGATTTGCCTGCGAGTCGTTCTTTCTTGTTCTTGGTCTGGCCCAGTTGGAAATTCATGGCAACCTTCTATTTTCCTCTCTCCTCCTCCCTATTGATGTATATTTTTGTTTCTAAATTTTTAGTTAATGACAATGGCATTGCAGGGGATTTCCAAGACAACATAAACATTCGAGTGTGGAGCGCAGCTATATATAGCATACATTCTTGTTTGTGCTTCAACTGAAGGATATGGGTAGTTTTCCTGTATAACTTGTTTGCTGATTTTGCAGCCAAATTATGAAACGAGTATAAATACTTGTGGAAGTACCATCTGGATGGTACCAAATAGGCTTTCCATGGTATTTCTCTGGATTGGGTCTGTGAATTGCTCGCATGTGAAGCGGATAGTCATGGTATATGAGAGATCTTGGTAAGGCATATTCACTGGAAAACTTTATTTTTTATTTTTTATTTTTTTTATTTTTATATAAACATCAATCTTGCTCAGAGTGGAAAAGTGGACCAAATTACTTTAAGTTATGAATTTCCCGTGGTGAATTTATACGACGACGGCACCTTTTTATTTAGAAGTGCCTTGAAAGAGAAGTGTTTTATTTGACATTTTAAACAAGTGTTAAAAGAGTTTTCCAGTGAGTAAACTTCTCTTACTGGAAAGCCTAAGAAAGATGCTTCCTGTGTTTTTGTTACCTTGGCTTACGGCCAGCACGCTGAAAGCCACAATTTAACTTTTATTTTAATTTGACTTTTAACATATGTTTGTTTCTTGCGTGCTACGTTAAATATAGTTTTGTGCAAAGACTTGATGAAACCCTCCGGTGAGTGCAAGGTGCAGCTCATGCTTAGATCAAATTACGATTGGGAACACAGTCTAAATTTAATTTGTGCAGTGTGACAGTACTCCTTGAGTCGTTGTTGCGATCTTCAAGACCAAGATTTAAGCAAAGCTATGGCAGGTTAGCTCCTGAGAGGCCGGTCCCCGTTTATTTTACCGATTCGAGTTTAAAATTTGAGTTTTGCTATAATAAAAAATTCTCAGAAACAATCACATCTAACTTTTTTACTACAATAAAAAGCTCACATAAAGTCGCATCTTAACTCAAATTAAAAACTCAAATTAACGAACTAAACGAGCCTGTAGAGAGCTAAAGTTGAGCAGAAGCAGAAGAAGTTATAGGAGTTTGTACGACCATGAGCCCATTTTGAAAGATCTGGGTGTAAGTTCAATAAATATTACTCTGGCTGGAGCAGTGCTGCAGTTGACACTAACCTTCCCAACCTCTTTGTTTGTTATCTCTTTTGTGCAACTTTTTTCAGTTTTTTTTTTTCTTAATTGCCTTTAAACTGAAAAGGCTTCTTTTATCTTTCATGTTTTCTAATAGTGTTTGTATACAATAATATACTGTATAGGTAATTCTCAATAGGTAAATGAATAACGTCATCAACAGGAAATGTATGAAAAATAAATGCTCAACTCCACCAATGGTGGTGCCATAGAGGCAAATATACCATGGCTTTATACTCTCGCTCACCCTTTAGAGGCTCCATTTTTTGTGTCCGCACTAAGTCCCATGCAATTGTGAGATTGTGTAACGTGCATGATTTCTAGGGATTGTTGATGAGAGCGCAGACTACTATACTTTTTATTTTATCCACGGTTTGAGTAGATTCCGATAGTGGCATTGTGTTAGGGTGTGAACCTCTAATATTCTTCTTCTTCTTCTTCTTTTTTTCTTCAATAGAGAAAAATTATAAGTGCATTTGGAATTGATTTTTGTTTGTTTTTGAAAACTTTTTTTCACATCTTTAGAGGCATGAAAATAAAAACGGTCTGCAAATCGTATTTATTTAGTAAATATTTTGAAAACAAAAAACAGTTGGCCCGTTTGGTAACATTTTTAAAATGGTTTTGTTTTCAGTACAAAAGTGAAAATGAAATTGTTTTAAAAATGATACTGAGATTGATTCTGAAATTATGCTTGGTTAGTTTTTAAAAGATAATTTTCAGTTTAAAAAAAAGTGAAATCGTGTTTGGTTAAATTATGAAATCTTATTTTGAGTACATGTAATTAATAATCTTAAATTAATACATTAAGTAAGATAAAGTCTCTAATCTGGTACCAGATTAGAGTGGCACATGTATATTTCTTTTAAAAACATATATATTTTCCTCTTAAAACATGTATATTTCCTCTTAAAACATGTATATTTCCTCTTAAAATATATATATTTTCTCTTAAAATATGTATATAGGTATTTAGACAAATTATATGTCTCTCCATATTATAATGTTTTAAGAGGAAATATACATGTTTTAAGAGAAAATATACACGTTCTTAAAGAAAATATACATGTGCAGCTTTAATCCAGTGCCAGATTGGAGACAATTCCTATTAAGTAATTAATAATATATTAGTAATATAATAATAATAGATATATTATTATTAGTAAGCACATTAGTAATTAAATTATATATATAATAAATAAATATGCTAAATGATTAAAAATTAGTAATTAACAATAATAACTAAGTAATTACTATGTTAGTAAGGTACTAATAATTATTAGTTTAAAAGTAATTAATTAGTGTATTAGTAAAAAATAATTGGTAAATTAAAAATTTATTAGTATTCTATTTTATAATTAAATAATTAACTTTTAATTACATAATTAAATAATTAGTTAATTAAGTACTTATGTTTATCTAATAACCTACTATTTGATATATCACATCATTAGTTGTTAGTAACTATTCTTTAAATAATTATTATTTTATTATCTATTAATTATTATTGATTAAAATATTACACAATTAAGAATCATAATTTGATATAAATTATTAATTGAGTAATTATTATTTATGTTATATGATTGATATATTACTTATTAATTATTTATTTAATAACTTATTATTAAGTATTAATTCTTAATATATCATAACCAATGTTTTGCAATTAATCTTTAACTAAATGGTTAATTACTATTTACTATTTATTATTTATTTTAATTAGCAAATTAAAATTTTAATAATAATAAATTAATATTTAACTAATAATTAAGTAATTATTATCTATTGATTAATTAGTAATTAATGTATAATGTAATTGGTAATTAATAATTAATTATTAAATATAACATTGTTGATAAGTATTAGAAAATGAAAATGGAAAAGGAAAAAGAACTTTCAATCGTTATTTAGTTTCTTCACAAAAACCATTCTAATTGTTTTTTGTTTTTCAAAACATTTGCTAAACAACCGTTTTCATTTTTGTGCCTTAAAAGATGTGTAGATATGTTTTAAAAAACAACCAAAAACTAATTCTAAACGCATCCATATAGTTTTAACTGGAAGCAAAAAGATTAAATATGCAATTATTTTGTCTTTACTTTATATCAATCAGTTTGGCTTACCTATGTTTGTAGAGAACCCCTACTGATCATTGTTTATAAGATTAGTGTCACTTTTTCTGTCATTCTTTGTCACTTTATGCATTCACTATTTAACGCTAGAATTTCTGTAGTTCGTAATTGGCATGCCTTGTGAATGTGATAATTCTATAGTACGTTTTTTTTTTTGTTTTTTTATTATTATTACTAGTTGTAAGCATGTGTTCCGCATGTGCATTCCTTACATTTTTCTTTGATATGAAAATCTAAAATTTCTCCTCACATACTTATTCATTCCTCTCCTAATAATTGAGTTTAGTTAAAAGAAAAGGAAAAAAAGTTTAGTAGAGCATATATAAAATGAAAAAAAAAGTAATAAATTATTTAATGAGTACATATAAAAAAAATTGAGAAGGTTGTATGATGAAAATGTTTAGGTAAGAATACATTTAAGAAAAAACTTCTTTAAACATAGCAATTAGGGAGAAATAATTACAAGAGTTACTTTAAAAAATGACTAAAAGAAAAAATGTCTCCGCAATCGCACATTTGAAAAAAATTTATTTTAACAAGAGTATTTTATGCAAAAGAAAAAAAAAAAGAAAAACTAAAAAAAGTAGTAAAAAAGTTGAGGAGGGAAAAAAGGACCAAACAACGTCAAGGACTAAAAATTAAAGAAAAATAAGGGAAAAAAGAAAAAAAAAAAAAAAGGGAAGATCCGTTGGATAAAGAATTATTGTTATATATATGTTGAAGATTAATTATCAGGGTACATAAAAAAATATATTCCAGATGCTTTCTAAAAAAAAAGTTTAGGCATATGAGAAGAAATTATTTGAACTAGATAAATAAGGAAAAAAATATTTACAAGAATCACATTGGAAAAAGGGAAAAATAATAATGTATAGCGGTGAAAATAATAAGATTAAATAAGGAGGAGAGAAAAAAAAAAAATAAGGGACTAAAGAAGTAAAGAAGAAAAGAACGGGAACTGAAAGAATGAAAGAAGAGAAAATAAATTAGGAACGTAAAAAAATGTTTTAAAAAAGAAGTTTAGGTAAGGACATATACGAGAAGATATTCGAATGGGACGATTAGGAAAACAATATTTATAAGGATCACATTGGAAAGAAGGAAAAAAATAATAAAAGAAAAAAAATGAAAAATGAAAAAAGTCAGGAACATTTCTTTTAAAAGATAAACGTTCCAATAAATACAAGGACGAAATGTTTCGTTCCTATCCATTCAAGGCCTACATTTCGTTCCTATTTTATTTTTGGCTGGAAATTTTATTCTTTTCGTTTTGGTTTATTTTGTATTGGTGCCCCCCTCCCCTGGCCCCCTCTTTCTTTTAAGTCCTTTTTCAAAAAAACGTTTTAGCCCAAAACTTATTTATTTTTTTATTTTAGTCTTCTTTTACCCTTCTTTTTGTCCTGAATTTCATTTTCTTTTTTGTTGTAGTTTTTTTAGCCTAAAATTTATTTATTTCTTCATTTTGACCCTTTTATTTTTGCCTTTGAATTTTATTTTTTTTGTTTGGGGTCATTTTGCTCTAAAAATTTTTTATTTTTTCATTTCAGTCCTTTTTTGACCCTTTTTTATTTTTTTCCTGAATTTTATTTTTTTTCATTTTAGTTCCTTATACCCTAAAACTATTTATTTCTTCATTTTGATCCCATTTTGACCCTTTAGTTTTTTCATTTTTGTCCCTTTGTCCTAAAATTTATTTATTTATTCATTTTAGTCCTTTTCTAACCCTTTTTTCCTTAAAAGTTTATTTGTTCTGTTTTGGTCTTTTTTCACTCTTTTCTTTTCTACTTTTGCCCTAAAACTTTAGTTTTTTCGTTGTGGTCCCTTCTACCCTAAAAATTGTTTATTTGTTTATTTTAGTCTTTTTTTGACCCTTTTTTTGGAACTTCTTGCCTAACACTCTATTTTTTCATGGTTTTCCTTTTTTGAAATTTTATATTCATATTTTAAATGCTTCTAATAATAACACACAATTAAAACTTAACACGGATTATCCCAATGTGGATTGCATGTGGAGTTCAAATATTCTATATAATAGAAAGCGTAAAAGCTTTCTCCCTTTTGGCACTTTCAACCAAAACGCCAGCATTTTGGTCGAAAGTCCCCTCACCCTAGCCTTTTTTTTTTGTTGCTCTTTTTTGCTTTTTGGTTCTCTTTTAGTTTCTTTTTTTTTGTCTTTTAGTCCCTCATTTTTTTCCTTCTTCTTTCTTCCCCCTCCTTTTTTTTTTCAATTCTTTATTTTACTATTTTTTCTTTTTACTTTTTGTCTTAAAACTTATTTATTTTTTATTTTGGTTATTTTTGACTTTTTTTTCTTCCCTAAAACTTTAATTTTTTTTCCTATTTTGGTTGATATTTGGCTTTATATTCAAGTTTTCTTTTTTGTCTTTTAGTCCCTCATTTTTTCCTTCTTCTTTCTTGTCCCGTTTTTTCAATTCTTTATTTTACTATTTTTTTTAGTGTTTGCCTTAAAACTTATTTATTTTTTCAGTTTGGTCATTTTTTATTTTTTTCTTTTTCCTCTAAAACTTTTTTTTTCCTCTTTTGGTTAAGTTTTTGCTTTACATTCAAATTTTACATGCTTTTAAATGTGTCTAATTTTCAAAACTTTATTTTGGGAAATAATTTATGGAGTATCAAAAATTGTCTTTTCTGCATACTTTTATGTGAGATACTAATTTTATAAGTTGGAACATGATCAAGGTTCTCAACATGATTGTACGAACTTAGAATTTATTTTTGATAAATCGAGTATGTTTTGTTGATTTAGACAATTATTATGGGCAATTTTATTTTTCACTTACATGAATTGATATTCGTGACATGTTTCCATTCGAGTCACATGGAGCTTAACATTATTTTGTGATATTGATTTTTGTTCTACGGATGAACAAAATTAATAATTATGTTTTGTTCTTATTACTTTAACAAAAGTAAGAGTATAAATTAAAATGATGAAGTGGTATGTTTTGGACTCAGATTTAGTTTTGAAAGGAGATAGAAAAGAGCCCAAGTCCAAGTTATTAGAGAAGCCTTGGGTGTGTTCGGCTGTCTAAAAACTCAAAAAAAGACAACTCGAGTTCTAACTTTATTTAAATTCATGTTCTTTTAAGTTTGAACTCGAGTTTGTGACTAAAACTCAAGTTCAAGTGTCCCCTTTAACTTAAGTTCAGAAACTCAAACTCAAATTAATGAACAATATTTTTTCTATTCTTAAAAATACTATAACTTTTTCGTTTTAATCCTGATTGAGATGATTTTTTTTTCTATGCGTTGACAATGAAAAGACGAATAAAACCCCACCCATATACCGTATTAAAATTTTTCATCACCATTGAGTTTTTATTAGATACTATCTAAATACAATTTAAGTTTTGACTCACTCAAACACAAACTCAAAAAAAGATTTTTATCTCAAACCATAACTCAAATGTACACAACCAAACACAAACTCAAGTTACAACTTCAACTCAAGTTATAACTCAAATTCAATTTAAAAACTACACTAAAATCACACTCCAAAAGAACATGTCCTAAAATAATTAAGTGGCAAACTTATAATTCAAATGTGATAAAAAAAAAGAACAGAGAAAAAATTAAAAGCCCATTTAACTTATTGATTCAAGTTTTTAATTTAAATTAAAATATAATTTTATATAAATTTTTTTTATTATAATAAAATAATAAAATATAATTATTTTTAAAAATTTTATAATATAGTAAAATTTGAATTTTAAGCTGTAGAAATGAAAGGGACGTAAGCGTAAATTTTCTCTGTTTAGGAAGTCAGAATCAGGTCTGGCTTCTCCACCCCCAATCCCCATACGTTTTCTTCATGCAGCCCCTCACTCCCTCTCTCTTCTCTCTTCTTTTTAAAACACTTATTCTCTCTTTCTCTCCCACACCAGAAACCTTAGCCTTATTTTCTCCTCTCTAATCCCTTAAAAACTCAAATCCCGTAAATAGGATTAGGGCTAAAGTAAAAGCCCCCAAAACTCCATTAAAACTCAAGGTTTTGAAGAAATCTTGGTGCCTAAGGTCTATATAAACAAAAGTATGCTTGTAAACCATGTTTTGACTTCTAAATTTGAGATTTTAGAGGTCTTTTGTGTGGTTCTTTGTGGTAATCCGAGTTTGGTATTTTTATTAAGTGCTTCTTTTGTTGTTTAATCTTCTTCTCTTGTCTAATAACGAATGGTTATAGTTGGGATTCACATTTTTATCATCTTTAACATTAGGAATCTTATTTGCATGAAGGGTGTTTGATAAAAAGCTTAACTCAAGTTTCAAAATTTTGTTTTGGTTGTTGTAACACTATATTCTTCTTGATAACTTTTAAATAAGTTCTTGCATGTTGATAAATTTGGATTTTTGTTATGTTTTATTATCTTTAATAAGCTTTTTATGGAGACTAAAATGACCTTTATTGAGTGAGTAGATGATTTTATCTAAATTTTTAAACGTTACTGTGTGGCTGGAACTTATTGTTAGGCTTTTAATCTGACCTGTCTGTATACTTTTATTTTTCTAAAATTATTTGCTCTGAATTTTGAGAAACTGACTTGTGAGTATTAACTAGACTTGTTAAGGGTCATGTAAGATTTTAAATCACTCAAAAAGCTTATTTTTAGAGAGAGTTATGAATTTTTGAAAAGTTCACTACTTTGCCGGAATCTGTCTAGCTTCCTATCCGACCTTTCAGTATACTTCTATTTTTATAAAATTATTGGTTTTGAATTTGGTAAAACTGATTTGTTTACATAAAATAGACTGATTATGGATCATGTAGAATTTTGAATCACTCAAAAAACCTATTTCTAGAGAGAGTTATGAACTAGACTTATTAAGGATTATGTAGAATTTTTAATCACTCAAAAAGCTTAATTATAGAGAGATTTATGAAATTTTTAAAAAGTTCACTACTTCGCTGGAATTTGTCTACCTTTCTATCCGACCTGCATATACGCTTTTATTTTTTTTATGAATTTATTGGCTTTGAATTTAGGAAAAATGGTTTGTGTGCATAATTTAACTCATTAAGGGTCATTTTAGAATTTGGAATCACTCACATGGAGTCATGGATTTTACAATTTGACAATAAAAGCTGGCAATTTTTCTGAGAGGCAGATTTTGGGTCTAATTACGCCCATTTTGCTCATTTATATGATTTCAAAATATGTCATTCAGTAGCTCTAAGGATAGTGTTTTTAATCCTCTTCGATTTGCCGCTGATTCCGTAACTTCTCGATTTTTTATAGAATAAGTTATGAATTTTTTAAGCCAGTAGGTTCGATCAAGAAAATTTCAAGTGAAAATTTTTATTATACACAAGTCTTGCATCTGAAATTATTTTGAAAATTAATAATTAATATCAGAACGGTTTATAGACTATATTAATTTATGTTCTGATAATAATTATTATTAATGTTATATATGTATGTAATGGGTAGACACTTCATCTTTTTGAATGTTCATATTTTAATTTATGTAGTGAATATATGAATGATGAATTTAATCGTTAATTATATAATTTCATGAATTGATTATATATATTTATTTTTTTTCGATTAGAAAATTTGTAGACCTTCATGAATTATTGTAATTTTATAATTGGAGATATTTTAGAGGACGTTTGGTTGAAGAATTCAAACCATTTGATTCGAATTATTTTCGATTTATGTAAATTTTTTATGAGAAAAAATATTATAGTAAATTATGAATTATAATTTGAATCAGAGAACGAATTCTTTTACCAAATATCTTCATAGAGTAGGACAGTGCACGCTAAAGTAGGACAGAAACTGTTGGCCGCCAGATGGAGAAAGAAGCTTAAAACAGCTGCGTAAACAAGGCCAACTGTTTTTTATTTTTTTATTTTTTATTTTATTTCAACCGTAATTATGGCGCAAAAGATTGACATTAACATGCGCATGGCGCAAAAGTTTGTTCACCGAGACGAAAGCACGCGCGGGCTGAGAAGTGCAAAAGGATGCGCACATCTTGAAGTTTTATGATTATACATAATGTTAATAAACGTTATAACTGAGAACGTTTTATGATTATATATAATTTTAAATATATAAAAAATATATTAATATATATAAGATATATTTTACTAATTATTATAAGATAATACTTATGATTATTTATATATATTAAATTAAATAATTTTGTTTGGCAAAAATAATTTAGTAATTTTCCCAATGGAAGAAAATTATGGGTAAATTATTTTAAACAAAATAGTAAAACTTATTTAGACCTATTGGCCCATTAGGGCTTCAAATTCGAACACTTCACAATTTTTTCCGGAAGTGCTCCGGAGTAAAAGAAGGTGCCCGACTCGAAGACGAAGGGTTCAAAGACTGAAAAATTAAATTTGAAGACCCGTTGATGTAACGGATGAAAATAATTATTATAATTATTTATTTATTTATATATTCGGTCGATTGAGTTGTAAATTTAATTATTTCACGGGACCCGGTCAAATTCTATCTCAATAACTGATTGCGTATTTTATATTTTTATATTGATAATTATATAATATATGTCCATGCATATAACATGCCATATAGATCTAGTGTACCTACTCATATGTTTGATTAAATGTCATGTATATATGCACATTATTATTCATTTTATTTGTTTAAAAGAGTTTTGAAAAATAAAATAAGGACTATGCACTTGATTTAATGTGATTAAATCGGTTTAAGTTGTAATTTGATTTGCAAAATAATGTAATATGTGAAATTGAATTTAAGAGTTAAATTTTAGAATTTCACATATCCGATAAATAAATTGTTTATTTATTGGAATTTAAAAACCGTGAGATGTTTTTCAAAATAATTTACATATTTGTAAAATATTGAGTGGGAGAGGATTGTATGATATTATGACCTATTGGTCTCTACCGTTACCGTGAGATCCGAAAGTGGCTTCGTGGCGGCATCGATTCCGTCCTCACTACGGAGAGTGTTCTTTCATATCAGTATCAAGGTTGACTTCCTATTGATAGGGTTCAAGGATGTATTTTCGGTTTGACCTATCTTATGGCGGCACTCTAGAGTCAAGTCTGTAGAATTTGAAACGTTAGGTTACACTCATAAAAATATAATTAAATTAGATAATTATATTTTGACCAAAATAACGATAATTAATAAATATGAAAATATGAGATATTTTGACAATATTTATTAGTTGAGAATGTCTCGATTTAATTTGTGAATATTTTGACATACCTTACGGTGACACTATATTTGTGGTAAATTGGATTATCGTTGCATTGAGAATTAAACCATGATTTTATGTATTTTTTCATGTGCATCATGCATCACGTTTAATTATGCCAAAACTATTTTGTTAAATGATATTCATACACATATTTATTCAAATGAATTTTTATTTATTTCCAACAATATGTCTAATATAATAATAAACCTACTCGAAGCTGAAACACTAACCATAGATAACTATACGAAGTGGTAAAGTATTCATGTGATGAATATAACTTTGTCCAAATGGAGGATTGTCCTCCGCTCCCTGAGGAAAACGCTTGTAGCTAACTGTTAGCTAGTATTAGGCGTGGTGCTTCACGAGAAGCATGAAGGCATGGAGACAACTTATGAGATAATGCAGCTATCAGATACCGTGTTTACAATACATATAAAAGGCTTGGCTAAATGTTGTAAGGGCCCTAACCAAAAGACAAAAGGAAAGTCGTTTCCACCGAAATAAAGGAAAAGAACCAAAGCAAATATGATTTGCTAGTGCTAGAAACATGTTTAGTAAAAGGTGATTTATAATACTAGATAGTTAATTCAAGAGCAACTAATCATGTTTGTTTTCTTTACTAAGTCTTAGCTCTTGCAAGGAAATTGTTTTCCGAAACAAAGAAAAAGAACGCAAGTAAATATAATTTGCTTGTTCAATGAACATGTTTAGCATAAGGTAATTCCTAATCTTGAAAAGTAGATTCAAGAGCAACTAATCATGTTTATTTTCTTTGCAAGGATTTAGCCCTTAAATCTACTAATTCTACAAACATCTTTAGTAGATGGTGATTCCTCGTCCTGGATAGTTGATTCAGGAGTAACTAATCATATTTGTTCATCCTTGCAAAGTCTTAGTTCTTACGAAGAACTTGCCGTTAGGGATAAAACGATGAAAGTGGGCAATACTGCGATAGTATCAGCCAAAGCAGTGGGAGAAGTTAGGCTTCATTTTGAAAATAATGAATATCTTGTTTTGAACAATGTTTATTTCCCTCCAGGTATAAAGAGAAATTTAATTTTTGTTTCCAAATTATTTAAAAAATTTTAAAGTTGCCTTTAATAATAATCTAGTCAACATTTTTTCAGAATGGTTCCTAAATTTGTTCTGGAAATTTGGAAAAATGGTTTATACATATTAAACTAATGCCTGACTCATAACTTAATGTTGAAATGTTCACGGTTGCTGAACCTAAGAATAAAAACAAAAGATTTCTCATGAAGATAACACATATCTAATGGCATCTTAGACTTGGTCACATTAACCTAAACATGATTAAAAGACTTGTAAAGGATGGTCCTTTTAAGTGAACTAAAAGTTAGTGAGCTCCTATGTCTGCAAATCTTGTCTGGAAGGTAAGATGACTAAGAGACTTTTCCCGGCTAAAGGTAAGACAACCAAAGAACATCTTGAGCTGATACATTCTGATATATGTGGACTATTAAACGTTTAAGCTAAAGGAGGTTATGAATATTTCATCACTTTCATTGATGACTATTCGAGATATGGTTATGTTTACTTAATGCAAAGGAAATCCCAAACTTTTAGAAAGTTTAGGAATTCTGGGATAAAGTTGAAAAACAGTTACCTAAACCTGTTAAGAAACTTCGATCGGATCGGGGTAGTAAATATTTGGACTAAGAGTTTCAAGATTACTTAACTGAAGAAGAAGTATTGTTGCAATTAACCTCACTAGGCACGCCAAAACAGAATAGTGTGGCAAAAAAGAGAAATTAGATTTTGCTCAACATGATGATATCGGTGTTAAGTTATAGACTTTTTAACTTATCCTTCAACTTTCCTCCAATATGCATTTAATCACCTATATCATTATTGTCCCCCTCCATGTTATCTTTTTTATTGTCGGTAATTTTATCGTTTTGCTTTATATTATGCACATTATATATATATATATATATATATATATATATATGTAACACCCCAGTACCGTACATCAAATTAGATAACTTATCAAACTCTATTGGTAATAGTGCACTACGTACTTAATATTTCCTTAACTCATTTCTTAAATGTGGGGTCAAATTTGGACTTTTCAAAACTTTAGATTTTCCTTCAAACAATTCATAGTGTATATGTACATATATACTATATTAAAATGACATAATAGTTCTATACATCAAAACAATGGCACAAGTAACCAAAATATCACAAATCTCTTCAAAAACGTGGAAGACCCCAGGTCAAGTGCCCATATGTACATCTCAGGGTCCGAACTGCTCCCTAGTTCACAAGTCTGTCAACTTAGTTCTTTCCTTACCTGCAACAAAAGACATACGTGAGCTGAAACCCAGTAAGTAAACTATGCATGCTATGCACATCATGTACTTTCATATATACTATAATGCATGTTCATGCCTTTCTCTTTCTTTGCCTTCATTTATAGGCCTTTTTATTTAATGCTTGTGCCCACTGCCACGCTGAAGCATGCCTGCAGGGCTTGTTGGAAAATAATGACATCGAGTGCGCAGCAGAATTTAAAAAATTTAATCAACGTCAAAGCCAACCAAGAACATGTTCATGATGCTATATAACATAAATACTAAAGATCTAAATCATACATTTTGAGATTTAGGAAATTGCACGTCTGACAGATCAAAGCGTTCCAAACAGTAACCGGAAGAGCCTCAACCAACTGGTCTTCTTTGCTATTCTCGTTTCCACGATCGGAGTGCGGGTGGGCACACGTCGTTCAATCTCCTCTTGGTATTCTCGATCTCCTTCCAATCACAAGAGAGCCAAAGAAAAAATTGTTCTTGAGAATTAAATAATTTTTTCTCTTGGTAATCTTTTATCAATAGCCTCCAAAAAGTCTCTCAAGTGATCTAATAAGTAATGTGACTTAATAGGCTATTTATAGTGTTTAGGAACTCATACTTTCATAATAATTAGGTTTCCTAAAGTCTTAATCGCATCCAGAGTCGATTTTGCCTAATTTAACTCATTAAGGGTCATTTAGAATTTGGAATCACTCACATGGAGTCATGGGTTTTACAATTTGACAATAAAAGCTGGCAATTTTTCTGAGAGGCAGATTTTGGGTCTAATTACGCGCATTTTGGTCATTTAAATATGATTTCAAAATATGTTCAGTAGTGTTGTACGGGAAAACATGTTTTGACACGTCGAACAACGATAGCGCTCCACGTGACCCTACAATAACCACATCAGCAAAGCCGTCGACCCGTCAGAGTACCAAGGACATAAAACCTAGGCATTTATCTAGCCCATATTGGGGGTCTTGCTAAGGTCGACCGTGCAAGGATCGGGGCCTAGCCCTGTTTCATCTAGGAACAAGAAGCCGACCGTATAAATGCACGACCAGCTGGAAGCCGATCGTGTAAACGAGGACCCCCTGAGGTAACGTCTGGGTTTGAGGGATGTTTGTAATACAGGCATTAATTACGAATCCCTAAACCGTCCACAAGTGGATGGTGGAAGGTTACAGGGAGTGCAGAGCCGTAATAAAGGACTAATTAGATGAACGAACAGTCCAAAAGGTGATTAGTTGGCTATGGGTCTAGGCCCATAAGCCAGTAGGCACTCGAGTGCTGAGTTTATGGAGGAAAACCACCCCCGGAAGTAAACTTGGGCTATAAAAGAGGGGCAATGCCCCGAGCTCAAAAAAAGGTTCTTTTTTTATATGTAATCAGAGAACAAAAAATATATACAGAAAATACAGTGGATGTAGCTCTTCATTAATAGAGTGAACCACTATAAAATTCGGTGTTCTTTTATCTTTAGCACTGTCTTTATATTTATCATGTTTCTAGAACTACAACAAACACTTTATAAATGGCAATTCGAATATATACCAATATTAGGCCGGTACCCTATGGGATACCAAGGGGTGACCCGACGCAACTCTGTTGACAAAATTTGACCATCAACAATTGGCAACTCCGCTGGGGACCGAACCCAGAATCTCCAGTTCGTGCATTCAACTCCGGATAAAAAGTCATGCCCCGAAGAAGAAGAAATTGTTGGGAATGGTGTCCTAGAAGCATAAGATGTAATAGGATATTTATTATTTATTTAATAAAAGAGTTTATTCATCATTTTATGTGTATATATTTGTGAATATTTTATGAATATCAATGAAAATTCTGTGATTATTTATGTAACCTTAAACATTGTATATAAGTGTTATATACAAGAGGATAATGTTTAAGGATAATAATAAAAAAAGTAATGTTCATAATGAATTTAATTAAAGTTCAGAATCTTTAATTAAAACATTATTAATACATGTCATTCCCATTTAGAATGGAACGGTGTTATCCGCACTGTTAATAGGGTGGGATATTGAATGGGTGTATTTCGCATAATGAGATTATGTGGAACAAGGACACAAACACAATATGAATTTCTAATAATTTTCGTTAAGTATAGAAATTCTAATTGAGTCCACCGATGGTCATATATAGAATGATCTTAATCTTGAGTTCTTAACAGACTCCTATTTATGGATTTGTGTCTTTTGATTTACTCGGTACGGATTCTGAGATCCTGAATCCTATTCCTTGCATTTTAGAGACATGATGAAGTAGGTAGCCGGGAATGTTATTACACGAGATGGAATCCATTCCTTTTTAAGAAAGAAGTAGATAAATAATTCTCTTGAGGGTTGATTCGGTACTTGGACCAGTAGGAGCTCCGATTCATGAATGTGTTTTATGAATCACTGTCCATTAGAGAATCAATTGTACTCAAGGATAAAGAAGCAATTAAAGAGGTTAACAGATTTTACCTTGCTTTAATTATGAATTATTTATGGAGGATTGATCTATATGCAATGACTATATCAAATGGACACTTCACAGTTTAGAAGTAATTTATGTCTATAATTTCGAGAGTGCAATTCCAAGTTTATAGTGGAGTAACTATTGGAACTAATAGAATTAATTAATTGATTAAAGTGTTTAATTGATTATTAATTTTATTGGAGCTCGGGATTATAGGTCCATTAGTCCCCGCGTCGTCCTAGTAATTCTACCAGACACAGAAGGCAAAATGGGAATTTTAGAATTACGGAATTCTAAAATTAAATACTTAAAAAAAATAATTAATTAAGAATTAATTATTATTTAAATAATAATGTGATTATTTAAATTTGAATTTGAATCATGAACATAATTTAAATTTATCCTTTTAAACTTATTTGATAAGTTGTTCAATTTAGAATTCAAATTAATTTAAGTTTGACTTAAATTGGAATTTTGAATTTGAGTCAAAATTGGACGACATGATAAATGATGATTTTCTCTTCCTTCCCTATCTGCAAATTGGCGCCACACAGGGATGAAAATCCCCTAGCATGGCCGGCCACAAGGGATAAGGGATAGAGGAGATTTTGTTCAAAATTCAAATAGGAGATAATTGACAAGCTTTATCTTGGAGATAGAGATTGGATTCCTTCTAGAAGTTTGACTTCTACTCTATAAATAAAGAGGATAATAGAAAATTGTGTGATACAATTTTTAAAACAATTTTTCTGCCCTAAAAGTTAAGGCTGGCCGAAATTCTCAAGAGAGAGAGGAAGGAAAATTTTTTTCTCCAAAAAATTTCACATCGTGCATGCGTTGGTGTTTGTGAAAATTCGAGTGTTTATTGTAACCCGTTTTGTCTCATGTGTGCCCACACACACGTCTTCATGGATTCTAGGAATTGACGTGGAAGACATTCGTTTTCTAAACACAAAACTTTAGAGCAAGGATTGTTCGAGGTCAAAGAACTCAAGTTATCAACCGAGTCGGCCTCCAGGTATTTTTCCTAATTGAGTTCTTAATAAATGAATTAATGAGATTAATTTATTCGTGCATAAATTAATATAATTTATAGAGTATCTCAAAGGTTTTATAGAAATTTTTGTTATACACGATCCGCCTCCCCGCACCACGCTTTCGCATCCAGATTCGATTCGGAGACCATCAGAAATGACGCTTCAAACCAAAACAGTGAGACAGAGGAAAACACTACACGTCTTACCAACAGTGGGAGTGGAGGAAACCAGCTCAATCAAGGGAATCAACCCCCGGTAAGGGAAGATGTTCCACCCCCAGGCGTGCCACAACTTGACCCAGCACAGTTGCAAGCCCAGGTGAATACTCTGACCGACTTGGTTTGGGGGCTAACAGCTATTGTCGAGCGGATATAAGGGAGAAACTCTATGCCGCCTTTGAAAGATGCCCCGAGACCACCAGGAGCTGCCCTAGTTGTGAACCAAAATTCTGGTGACTGCCAAGGTGCCCCGGAAGGGATTGGGGACAGTGAAAACGCCAGGGGAGGCATTCAGAGGCCTCGACCGTCTGGGTCCCTTGGTAGCCGAAAAAAGGGCTGCCAGGCGACAAGCCTAGGAGAGAAGGGCTCTCGACGGCCTGAATAACCTCGAGGTAGCCCCCCGAAACCCAGGAAGAAACATCCCAGGAGATTCGGGGCCGATACAAGAGGGTGGAGACCCAGCGGACAAACAAAACGCATGAAAGATATGAGCCTCGGGAGGCGCTGACTCTGCAATCTCAATGGAGGAAGCACGAGCCATCATGGAGCGGATGACAAGCTTAGAGGAAAAATTCATAGGTGACGTCGCTGGCCTAAAGAAAAATATAGGACAAGTGGCAGAGGTGGTGAACGTTGACATTACTCCCAGTCGGACGCACGACCACCCATTCACCATGAAAATCATGATGCCACTTCTTCCAGACAAATATCGGTCGCCGCCAATCCCACCATATGATGGCAGGGGGGATCCAGACGATCATCTAGAAATGTATATAGGGCACATGCTTCTACATGGGTATGCAGAGGAAATCATGTGCCGAGCCTTCCGAAACCATCTGACCGATTCTGCTTGAAGGTGGTTCAGAACGCTTAAACCAAACTCCATTTCTAGTTGGGATGAACTAAAAGAAGCTTTCTCCCTCCAGTTCATTGGAGTAAAAAAGTACGTCCCTCCAATGTAGAACTTGACAACGATTTACTAGAAACCGAACGAGTCATTAAAAGAATGGCTTGTAAGATACGGAGAAGTCGTCGCCGCCACAACAGATATAACTGACCGGAAGGCTCTGATGGGGGCACTGTCTAGCATGAAGAAGATTACTTCCTTCAAAAGGGACCTAAACCGAAAAGCACCATCGACTTACAAAGAATTCCTAGCACGGGCGCAAGGATACATCAACTCCGAGGAAGCTGACAAATGACCCCGAACACAGGTCTAACAAAAATAAAGGAACCGAGCAAGGGGTGACCACAAGAAAGCAAGATGGAAAGACGCGACGGGGAAATAGAGACAAGCAACCTGCCTCAATGCCAAACCCTCTAGATACCAAGAAACCAAGGCAAGATGAAAGCCGTAAGCCTCGACCGTTTCAGAGGTATGACTCTTACCATGAGCTTACTGTAGGGGTCGAGGAGGTGTTCAACCAAGTTAGACGAGGGAACTTATTATGTTGACCCGTATTATGTCGACCCGAACCAATGAGGTGGGGCCCAAACCGATGGAACAAAAACAAGTATTGCAGGTTCCACGGCGACGTCAGCCATAACACCAACGACTGCGCCGACCTTAAAGATGAAATCGAAAGGGTGATCCGCGAAGGAAGGCTACATGAGTTCAAAGCGGAGCGGAGACCAATGAGTGGCGGTCCTGGCGGCCAGAATGACGGTCGACGCCGAGAGGAGAATCAACGACCAGAGGACCGAGAGCCCGTCGGTGTCATAAGAACCATCCTTAGCGGTCCCTATATTGGGGGAGACTCAAGGAGGTCTCAAAAGGATTATGCCCACGAGGCCAGAGGGGTATACCCGCGGAGGTTTTGGAATCTCTCGACCGCAAAAACAACAAAATACAGCAGTATTGATGTGTCGTTCAACGAGGAAGACGCAGATGAGGTCCATTCCCCCCAATGATGCTTTGGTAGTAGAAGCAATAATTGGAAACCACACCGTGTGCAGAATCCTAATGGATAAAGGGAGCTCGGTGGATCTCCAGTATACTGATTGCCTAGACAAAATGGGGATCTCCAAGGAACAATTAGAGAAAACATCTCGGCCGTTATCTAGGTTCACTGGGGATTCTGTTATCCCCTAAGGGACGATACGACTGCCTATAACCACAGGGGAAAACCCCAGGCAAGCCACACCAATGGCAAATTTCATGGTAATAATGGGAGGATCGCAGTATAACGCCTTGATCGGAAGGCCAACCCTTCAGGCACTAAGGGTAATAACCTCTATCTATCACCAGAAAGTTAAATTTTTAACTCCAAATGGCGCGGGTGAGATGAAAAGCAATCAATATGAAGCTCGAGTTGCATACTCCGAGGCCTTTCGTGGGTACGAATAACCAGGGAGGCAAGAAGCCAGAATGGTCCATCAAGGCGCCGTGGAGCTAGTAGAAGTCCAGGTGGATGAAGATGAGCCAACCAAAGTGCTGAAAGTAGGTTCAGACTTCACCCCGACACTTAGAATTGAAGTCGAGGGCTTCCTCAAAAGGAACCTGGACGTGTTTGCCTGGACCCACGCCGACATGGAAGGGATCGATGCCAAAGTCATGTGCCATGCATTGAAAATTAACCCCTTATATCCCCCCAAACGTCAAAAGCACCGACCAATGAATCTCGAAAGATACGAAGCGCTAAAACAAGAAGTCGACAAATTAATCAGCAATGGGTTCATTCGGGAGGCCTATTATCCTAGCTAGGTTTCAAACCCTATTTTGGTAGTAAAACCCAATGGGAAATGGAGGACGTGCGTCGATTTCAGTGACCTTAACAAAGCATGCCTGAAAGACGGTTTTCCGCTCCCCTGAATAGACTAAATGGTCGACGCCACAGCTGGCCATGAGATGTTAAGTTTTATGGACGCCTACTCTGGCTACAATCAGATCCCCACGCATCCATCTGACGAGGAAGACACATCATTCATAATTGACAGGGGCCTTTATTGCTACAAGGTAATGCCCTTCCGTTTGAAAAACACAGGGGCAACATACCAAAGGCTCGTGAGCAAGATGTTTGCCAAGCTAATCGGAATATCGATGGAGATTTACGTTGATGATATGTTGGTAAAGAGTGCTAGGGTGACTCAGCACATCACTTATTTGGGAGAAATGTATGACGTGCTAAGAATGTACCACATGAAGCTAAACCCCGTGAAATGCGCCTTTGGAGTTGGGTCAGAAAAATTCCTTGGCTTCATGGTTAGCAACCGAGGAATAGAGGCCATGCAGAAAAAATAAAGGCCTTGCAGGATATGAAGTCTCCAACCAAGCCAAAAGAGGTGTAAAGGCTAACAGGATGCATCGCCGCTCTCAACAGGTTTATTTCAAAAGCAACGGACAAATGCGTTCCCTTATTCAACGCCTTGAAAGGAAGCAAACATTTTGAGTGGACTCCATAATGTGAGGAAGCCTTTCACAAGTTAAAAGAGCACCTAGGCATGCCCCCAATTTTGTCAAAACCCATACCAGGAGAGAAGCTGAGCTTGTATCTCTCCGTATATGAACATGCTGTAAGTTCTGTGTTAATTAGGAATGAAGAAAGAGTCCATCTGCCAGTTTACTACGTGAGCAAGAGACTCTTGGATGCCGAGTCTAGATATTCTGAAATCGAACAGCTAGCTCTCACCCTGATGGTGGCTTCAAGAAAGCTTCGGCATTACTTCCAGGCCCATACAATACAGGTCTTTACAAATCATCCGTTAAGATAAGCACTACAAAAACCCAAAACATCCGGTCGACTCCTCAAATGGTCGGTAGAGTTAAGCTAGATCGACATCGAATATGTGCCATGAGCAGCCATTAAGGGACAGGCGTTGGCGAATTTCCTTGTAGAATTCTCTTACAGGCCAACACCAGCCGCAAACGAAGAAATTAAGGCAGTAGAATGGAAACTCTACGTGGATGGAGCATTGAGTGAAGCCGGATCGGGAGCCAGCATCATGCTTGTTAGTCCAGATGGCCACAAGATTACCTCGGCGGTACGATTCAAATTCAAAGTGTTGAATAATGAGGCAGAGTATGAAGCACTGATTGCAGGATTACGATTGGCAAGTCACCTGAAGATTCCAAAGATCAGCATCTTTAGTGACTCTCAACTAGTCATCAGGCAAGTAAAAGAAGAGTACCAGGCGTGCGGTGAAAGAATGGGGGCATACTTAAGAAAGGTAAAAACAAAACTCGTTAAATTCGAAAGCTATGAGATACTACAAGTACCAAGAGCTGAGAATACAAACGCTGACGCTTTGGCTAAATTGGCATCCTCAAAGGATTTCGATATACTAGGAGTCATCCCCATCAAGGAACTCGAGCGGCCGACCATTGATGAGAAGGTCGAGGCCTTGACCGTTCAGATAGTCGAGGATTGGATGACACCTCTCATCCCATACTTGGCAGACGCAAAGCTGCCCGACGATAAGGCCAGACGAGTCAAATATAGAGCAGTCTGATACCTGTTGTATGATGGTCTACTATATCGATGAGGCTACTTAACGCCTTTACAGCGGTGCCTCAATGGTGCTGAGGCGTGGGGAGTCCTTCGGGAGATCCATGAAGGAGTGTGTGGTAATCACACTGAGGGGCAATCTTTAGCTCTTAAGGTTTTGAGGCAGAGGTACTGTTGGCCTGCGCTTAAAAAAGACGCGTTTCAATACGCTCGGCGTTGCAATAAGTGCCAAAAATATGCCACAATTCTTAGAGCACCCCCGGAGAACCTAACCTCCATTCTTAGCTCATGGCCCTTTGCCAAATGGGGGATCGACCTGATCGGACCCTTGCACTTTGCGCCAGGGGGCTTTAAGTTTGCAATCGTTGCAGTAGACTACTACACTAAATGGGCGGAGGTGAAAGCTCTTACCACAACCACAGAGGCAGCTTGCACTAACTTTGTGTGGAATAACATTGTGTGCAGGTTTGGAGTTCCACACTCGATCATATCTGACAACAGAAAACAGTTCGACAACACCTCAACACGTATATTTTGCAATGATTTTGGCATTCAGAAGGACTTCTCAGCACCAATTCATCCATAGTCCAATGGCCAAGTTGAGGCCGTCAACAAATTTTGAAGTACACCTTAAAGAAGAGGCTGGATGATTTAAAAGGAAGATGGGCTGAAAAACTCCCAAAAGTCTTGTGGGCATATAGGATGACCAGTCGGACTACCACATGCGAAACACCTTTTTTCATGACGTATGGCACTGAGGCAGTACTCCCTATCGAAATCACAACGCTGACATTAAGAACTATCGTGCATAGCAAAGGTGCCAATACAGAAGCAATGAATGGAGAGCTTGACCTCTTGGAAGAAAAAATGCTCGATTCTTAACTACGGCTCGCCACTTATCAACAAAGAACAGCGCAGTACTATAACAAAAAAGTCGCTAAGGAGATTTGCCCCAGGAGAGTTAGTATTAAAAAGGGTGACGCAAAGCACGAAGCTAAAAAATACTGGTCCCCTGGGCCTAACTTGGGAAGGACCTTACCGCATAAAAGGAATACTATGACCTAGCACCTACATCCTAGAAAGCCTCGAAGGCAGGAAGGTTTAACTGTTGGTCACCGAATCGAATTTGGACGCGGAAGCGTGGGGGCGGGGAGGCGGATCGTGTATAACAAAAATTTTCATAAAACCTTTGAGATACTCTATAGATTATATTAATTTATGCATGAATAAATTAATCTCATTAATTCATTTATTAAGAACTCAATTAGGAAAAATACCTGGAAGCCGACTCGGTTGATAACTTGAGTTCTTTAACCTCGAACAATCCTTGCTCCAAAGCTTTGTGTTTAGAAAATCAATGTCTTTCACGTTAATTCCTCGAATCCACGAAGACGTGTGTTTGGGCACATATGAGACAAAATGGGTTACAATAAACACTCAAATTTTCACAAACACCAACGCATGCACGATGTGGAATTTTTGGAGAAAAATTTTTTTCCCACCTCTCTACAAAGAGAATTTTAGCCAACCTATCAAAATAGGGCAAAAATTATTTCAAAAATTGTGTTCACAATTTTCTATCATTCTCATATTTAAAGAGTAGAAGTCAAACTTCAAAAAGGAATCAAATCTCTATCTCTAAGATAAAGCTTGTTAATTATCTCCTATTTGAATTTAGAACAAAATCTCCTCTTATCCTTATCCATTGTGGCCGGCCACCTTAGGGGATCTTCATCCCTGTGTGGTGCCAATTTGCAGATAGAGAAGGAAGAGAAAATCATCCTTTATCCTGTAGTCCAATTTTGACTCAAATTCAAATTCCAATTTAAGTCAAACTTAAATTAATTTGAATTCTAAATTGAACAACTTATCAAATAAGTTTAAAAGGATAAATTTAAATTATGTTCACAATTCAAATTCAAATTTAAATAATCACATTATTCAAATAATAATTAATTCTCAATTAATTATTTTTGAGTATTTAATTTTAGAATTCCGTAATTCTAAAATTCCCATTTTGCCCTTTGTGTCTGGCAGAATTACTAGGACGACGCGGGGGTGAAGTATCCATTTGATATAGTCATTGCATATAGATCAATCCTCCATAAATAATTCATAATTAGAGCCAGGTAAAATCCGTTAACCTCTCTAATTATATCTTTATCCTTTAGTACCATTGTTTCTCTAATGGATAGTGATTTATAAAACACATTCATGAATCAAAGCTCCTACTGGTCCAAGTACCGACTCAACCCTCAAGAGAATTATTTATCTACTTCTTTCTTAAGAAGGAATGGATTCTATCTCGTGTAATAACATTCCCGGCTACCTACTTCATCATGTCTCCAAAATACATGGAATAGGATTCAGGATCTTAGAATCCGTACCGAGTAAATCAAAAGACACAAATCCATAAATAGGAGTCTGTTAAAAACTTAGGATTATGACCATCCTATATATGACCATCGATAGACTCAATTAGAATTTCTATACTTAACGGAATTATTAGAAATTCATATTGTGTCTGTGTCCTTGTTCCACATAATCTCATTATGTGAAATACACTCATTCAATATCTCACCATATTAACAGTGCGGATAACACCGTTCCATTCTAAATGGGAATGATATGTATTAATAATGTTTTAATTAAAGATTTTAAACTTTAATTAAATTCTTTATGAACATTGCTTTTTGATTATTATCCTTAAACATTATCCTCTCGTATATAACACTTATATACAATGTTTAAGGTTACATAAATAATCATGGAATTTTTATTGATATTCATAAAATATTCATAAATAAATGCACATAAAATAATGAATAAACTCTTTTATTAAATAAATAATAAATATCCTATTACATCTTATGCTTCTAGGACACCATTCCCAACATTAACACCCATGGAATGCGGAACAGCTAAGATTGTATTATCAATAAGTGTATTCCTTATATATTGTAGTTGAGATTAGGCTTTCAATAATATATGATTCATTCACTATGAAATTGATCAAACGCAAAAAAAAAAAGCCCCTAAAAAAACATACCTCCTGCAAAATCAAGATTTCACAGCAGGCATGGGGGCATTCAAATGGGAGTCTACATTCTACAAAATGAAGCAACAAATCCACCATATTCTTAAAAATCTACCAAGCCCTAAGGGGCATCTGGACGGTCGACTCCTCCAAGGAGGAGAGGCTTCCAGAACAGATTCTTACAAATCTGCCAACCTATAAGGGGCATTTGGATGGTCGACTTGTCCAAGGAGGAGAGGCTTCCAGAACAGATTCTTAAAAATCCGCCAAGATTGTTAAAAATTTGCTATTCCCTAAGGGGCATCTGGACGGTCGACTCCTCCAAGGAGGAGAGGCTTCCATAACAGATTCTTAAAAATCTGCCAAGCCCTAAGGGGCATCTGGACAGTTGACTCCTCTAAGGAGAAGAGGCTTCTAGACTAGATCCGTAAAAATCTGACAAAGCCCAAGGGGTGTTCAGACTACCAAGAAGAAGAAATCCTAAGGGACACTTGAGTCATCGACGCCTTCAAAGACCGACAAAAGAAGGCTGATAGAAATTTATACATATATACATATATAAATAAAAATGTCTACATTGTCTGAAAATAAAAAATTACATCTCCTAAGCCTCGTCGCCATCACCAGTATCACGATCGTACCTAGTTGACCCATTATTACTCTCGCCGTTAGGAGAATCTTCACCATCAGAAGGAGGCTCATAAAAGAATTCTAGGTCGAGGCCGGGGATGTGCTTATTGATCCGGGCAACAATCTGCTCACCAACGGACGACATGCCTTTGACGCGCAGGCCATAAAAATCGTCTGAGGATTTTAAGTCTTCAACAGCCTTGGCGGCGACATCAGAGCTTTTCTGAGCATAATCCGCAGAGGCCAGGAATTCGTTGACCCCCTCATTCTTCCCCAAATCATAGCCCTCATGCTTACCAAGATTATATCCCTCCTTGCGAAGGGCTTCTTTGGCGTTAGCGGCCTCTTGACGAACAGAAGCAACCTCCTTCTGAGCTGCCGTCAATCTAGCCTTCACCGCGTCAAGCTCTTTAATGGCAAGGGAGAGCTTCTCAGAAATCTCAGCCTTATCGTCCTTTGCCTTCTTGAGGAGAGCCTTCAATCGCCCCTCAAGCTGAGCCATCTTCCTACTCCTTTCATCTATCGTGACCATGTCAAGATAATTAAGGATGGAAAGAGCGAGGGACTGCCAAAAGCAAGGAAGCTATTAGAAAAATATACGTATATGTATATATGCAGGTATAACCCACCAGCAAGAAAAGGGACTTACATGGATAGCGGAGGAGATTTGCTGATGAGCACGCTCGATCAAAGGGAGGCGAGAAGCACTCTCCCAGTTCTCCTCGAAGAAAGACTCATACATAGCCTGGAAAAAGAGGGAGAAGCACGGAGGCAGGTTCAGCGCTGCATCAATTTGTGCCCAGGAGACATCAGACACAATGAAATTTGGGTCCAGCACCATGTGCCCGGGAGACGCTCTCACTCTGAAGGGGCATCCGAAGCCTTAGCGTCAGTAATGTCAATTACTGGCGTAGGCTCAGGTACTGCAGGGGTCTCCTCATGTCGAGGCCTCTTTGGCCTCGGCATTTCCTGTGCCAAGGCCTCGACGGGCTGTGTCAATGAAACATCGGTACCAGCAGCTTCACTCGACGGTCCACGAGGTTTCTTCTTGGAGCGTCTCTTGTCTCCAGGGACGCGCAGACCAAGGTCTTCATCTCTATAGCAGTCGAAGCCAAAGTAAAAAAAAAAGAGAAAAGAAGGGAGAGAAAGCTGACTAATCACCGGCGGTAAACTGAAAAAAGTCCTTGACGGCGTCGATATTTACAGGGTCAGGAAGGGATAACAAGAGGCCGAAATATTCTAGATTCTCCCGTGTCAAAAGGGTGTTAATGTGGCGCTCGTCCTTTGGATAGCCAAAGGCCGTCTCCACCCGGGCAAGCCTGCTACCAATAAGCTGGGGATGATCTTGAGGAACTGCACGAGAAAAATTAGGGTCAGCAGTGTAATGACCTAACGACGATATGGTAAACAGTCGAAGGTATTCACTTAGCATCCCAAAAGACCTTCTCACCCTTGCCCTCTTAAAAGGCATGTCTGCTGGATGGACGTCGAACATGCCTTTTATCATAAAAAACATCGGCTTCCATCCGTAAGATGACAATGGCAGCCCTTTTATTAGTCTGCCAAAGTGGGGCTTTGATCGCCCATAGCCACCCAAAAAATACCATCCCTCACATTTAGGGACTTGACGCGGCTTATACATAAAAACGAACTCATCCAAAGGAAGATCTACGTCAAACTTTTTTTCCCAAAGTATCCACATGCTGGCAAAGATATACCAAAAGTTTGGCGCCAGCTGGGTAGGGGAAATTCCATGAAGGTTGCAGTAGTCCTTCACGAATGGATGAATGAGGAGAGTCATCTCCGCAGTGAAAGCCCGGGTGTATACGGACAGGTACCCCAGAGGGGGTTGGCTTGCCCTATGGTGAGGGTCGGGCAAAAGAAACTTGAACCAACGACCATCCACGCGCCCCTTCTGGTACGTATGGACAATATCCCTATCACATGTTTTTGGCTCCACGAAGTCGGCAGTAAACCACGACCGATCCTCGTCCGGCCCTACAGATGCAACGAGAACGTCCGTCGACTTACCACTGATCCCGACAGCAGAACCTCCAACCAGGGAGCCACCGGAGGAAGAAGTTTCGGCGGTATTTCCCTCATCATCATCAACGTCGATCATTCGGTCGGCACTGTCTTCATCGTCCCTTGGATCCGGGACGTAGCCTTCGACGTCCCTTAAAAGAGAGTCGCTGGCAGTATGAACGGAGGGAGATTCGGCGGCTGGAGACGGATCCGGCCTTACAACAGGTACTCCCCCTCGATGTAGTCTTCTCCTAGGTGCCATTACTGTTAAGAAAAAACCTAAGGTTAGTCCTACAAGTTGAGGGGAGGAGAAATTAGTTTGGGATTTAAAAATAAAGGAGTCCTGGTTGACTAAGGCGCCGACCATCAAACACAACAGTGGCCATTCAAATGTAATGGCGACTGTTCAAACTAAATCCAGAATAACAAACAAACCTGAAACTGCTTAAAATTCCTATGGCTATTCTAAAGGCATTGCGAATAAAAGTCAAAACAATTTTTAACGCTCCTATTGCACCGCTTTCTAGTCGTTTCCTTCTAAAATTCAAAGAATCTACTAAAAGCCAGGATAGATTAAACACGATGAAAGCATGAAGAAAGGACGGAAAATGCTTAACAGGAGTTAAGAAGCGAGACTAAGGTGTGAACATTGGGAAGAATATCACTGAAGAAAGCAGAAGGTCCTGGGAAATTTTTGCAGAGTTTTGGCAAAACAAAGAGAAATCAAAAGGTTTGGCCTCCGAGCTCTTATAAGTATAAAAGCCTTCAGTCCCCAATCGTTCAATCATGTGCAAGTATATCCGACGGCGAGGGCATAAGAATCCGATCCTACGGTTGGGGGAAGAGTGGGAAGCTCAAAAGGGCTTAATCCAAGGGCCCAGAGTCACCCAATTCAAAAGAAGGGCTACGTCAGTGTGGTAGTTGGACCGACGCGACGTTTGCACTTCTCGAGGCAACTGGGCCATTATGACGCAGGTCCGGAGTTGGGTTTCCATAGCCGAGGCAGACGAAAGGAAGTGCCAATGCAAAATCCCAACCTAGCTCGAGGCCATCCAAAGGAAAGCCTCGACCTGGGGGGTAGATGTTGTACGGGAAAACATGATTTGACACGTTGAACAACGATAGCGCTCCACGCGGCCCTGCAATAACCAAATCAGCAAAGCCGTCGACCCGTCAGACCGCCAAGGACATAAAACCTCAGCGTTTATCTAACCCATATTAGGGGTCTTGCTAAGGTCGACTGTGCAAGGATCGGTGCCTAGAACTGTTTCATCTAGGAACAAGAAGCCGACCGTATAAATGCACGACCAGCTGGAAGCCGATCGTATAAACAAGGGACCCCCTGGGGTAACGTCTGGGTTTGAGGGATGTCTGTAATACATGCATTAATTACGAATCCCTAAACCATCCACAAGTGGACGGTGGAAGGTTACAGGGAGTGCAGAGCCGTAATAAAGGACTAATTAGATGAACGAACAGTCCAAAAGGTGATTAGTTGGCTATGGGTCTAGGCCCATAAGCCAGTAGGCACTCGAGTGCTGGGTCTATGGAGGAAAACCACCCCCGTAAGTAAACTTGGGCTATAAAAGAAGGGCAATGCCCCGAGCTCAAAAAAAGGTTCTTTTTTTTTTTTACATGTAATCAGAGAACCAAAAAATATATACCGAAAATACAGTGGATGTAGCTCTTCATTAATAGAGTGAACCACTATAAAATTCGGCATTCTTCTATCTTTAGCATTGTCTTCATATTTCTCATGTTTCCAGAACTACAACAAACACTTTATAAACGACAATTTAAATATATACCAATATTAGGCCGGTAACCCTACGGGAAACCAATGGGTGACCCGGCACAACCCTGTTGACGAAATTTGACCGTTAACAAGTAGCTCTAAGGATAGTGTTTTTAATCCTCTTCGATTTGCCGCTGCTTTTGTAACTTTTTGATTTTTATAGAATAAGTTTTGAATTTTCTAAGCCTGTAGGTTCGATCAAAAAAATTTCAGGTTATGAAAATTTTTGTTATACATGATCCATTAGACACAAACCTTTGTATTTAAAATTGTTTTGAAAACTAATAATTGGTATCAACGGTTTATAGACTACATTAATTTATACTCCGATAATAATCATTATTAATATCAAATATGTAATATTTAATTATATATGTATGTAATGCAATGCACACTTTATATTTATAAATGTTCATATTTTAATTTATATAATAAATGTATTAATGATGAATTTAATTGTTAATTATATAATTTCATGAATTGATTATATATATATATATATTTTTTTTTTTTTCGATTAGAAAATTTGTAGACCTTCATGAATTATTGTAGTTCTATAATTGGAGATATCTTAGAGTAGGACAGAGCACGCTAAAGTAGGACAGAAACTGTTGGCCGCCAGATGTAGAAAGAAGCTTAAAACAGCAGCACAAACAAGGCCAACTGTTTTTTTCTTTTTTGTTTTTTTTTGTTTTTTTTATTTCTTTATTTTTTTTTATTCCACCGTAATTATGGCGCAAAAGATTGACATTAACATGCGCATGGCGTAAAAGTTTGTTCACCAAGACGAAAGCATGCGCGGGCTGAGAAGTGCAAAAGGATGGGCACATCTTGAAGTTTTATGATTATACATAATGTTAATAAACGTTATAACTGAGAACGTTTTATGATTATATATAATTTTAAATATATAAAATATATATTATTATATGTATACGATACATATAAAATATATATTAATGTAGATAAGTTATATATATTACTAATTATTATAAGATAATACTTATTATTATTTATATATTAAAAATAATTTTGTTTGGCAAAAATAATTTAATAATTTTCCTAATGGAAGAAAATTATGGGTAAATTATTTTAAACAAAATAATAAAACTTATTTAGACCTATTGGCCCATTAGGGCTTCGAATTCGAACACTGCACAATTTTTTTTTGGAAGCGCTCCGGAGTAAAAGAAGGTGCCCAACCTGAAGACGAAGGGTTCAAAGACCGAAAAATTAAATTTGAAGACTCATTGATGTAACGGATGAAAATAATTATTGTAATTATTTATTTATTTATTCATTCGTTCGATTGGGTTGTAAATTTAATTATTTCATGGGACCCGGTCAAATTCTATCTCAATACCGATTGCGTATTTTATATTTTTATGTTGATAATTATATAATGTATGTCCGTGCATATAACATGCCATATAGATATAGTGTGCCTACTCATATGTTTAATTACATGTCATGCATACATGCACATTATTATTCATTTTATTTGTTTAAAAGAGTTTTAAAAAATAAAATAAGGACTATGCACTTGATTTAATGTGATTAAATCGGTTTAAGTTGTAATTTGATTTGCAAAATAATGTAATATGTGAAATTAAATTTAAGAGTTAAATTTTAAAATTTCACATATCCGATAAATAAATTGTTTATTTATTGGAATTTGAAAACCATGAGATGTTTTTTAAAATAAAATACATATTTGTAAAATATTGAGTGGGAGAGGGTTGTATGATAATACGACCCATTGGTCTCTATCGTTAGTGCAACACCGTGAGATCCGAAAGGAGATTCGTGGTGGCATCGATTCCGTCCTCACTACGAAGAGTGTTCTTTCAGATTAGTATCAAGGCTGACTTCCTAGCGATAGGGTTCAAGGATGTATTTCCAATTTGACCTATCTTATGACAGCACTCTGGAGTCAAGTCTATAGAATTCAAAACGGTAGGTTACACTCATAAAAATATAATTAAATTAGTTAATTATATTTTGACCAAAATAATGATAATTAATAAATATGAAAATATGCAATATTTTGACAATATTTATTATTTGAGAAGGTCTTAGTTTAATTTGTAAATATTTTGACTTACCTTATAGCGACACCATATTTGTGGTAAATTGATTATTGCTGCAGTGAGAATTAAACCATGATTTTATGTATTTTTTCATGTGCATCATGCATCACGTTTAATTATGCCAAAACTATTTTATTAAATGATATTCATGCACATATTTATTCAAATGAATTTTTATTTATTTCCAACAATATGTCTAATCGAATAAAAAACCTACTCGAAGCTGAAACACTAACCATAGTTCAAACCAAAGTCAATGGGAAAATTCTTGGGATAATAGAGATTGGGGCTGCACTAGTTGATTTTTTTTTTTTTTTGTGTGCAAGCTTTTGTCCACATTAGCTTATTTCTCTCACATTTGTGGGGTAACTTTAGTGATTTGATATTTGTCTAGACCCCTTCTGTAAAGTATTGGACTTTGGATTCACAATGGTTTCTCTATTTTTTTTTTAAATCTTGATGGGAGGTAGTGGTTATAGCTAAAATGGTGAAAGTTGAGATTGTTCATGAATTCTTTTGTATGAATTCTTTTATCTTTATATAATTCCTAACTTTTTGATTTATGCATGGTATACTCTTTATTATGCAAAATCTTTTTGACTTCATGACAATCATAATATACTTAAAATAATGAAAATTCTCCATCCTTTTCTTATCCTTCAAATCTGTCCACCTATATATATATATATATGTATATAGCAAACTTCAATCTTAGACTTAAGATCAATACTTACTTTAAAACTTAGCCATTGGATTTATCTTATCCTAATCCTAACTAAATCCTCATTTGATCGAATTCTCTAATATTCTATCAATCCAAAGGCAACTGCTTTACACTGATAGTAGATCTTTAATTTTACTGACTGTATGCCATGTGCTTGGCAAGATCAAATGTACTGTTTCTAACATTGATGCTACATATACTTATCTATTATTGTTATTATTGAATTTCTTCTGAAATTTAATTACGAAAATTTGTTAAACTCTCGTGCTGAAATTGTAACACCCGCTTGAATTAATTGAGATTAATTAATTTAAGCATGTTGTTAGTGTTAATTAATTTTAAAATTTGCATTTCAAATTTAGTTATAATTATTTCATTATAAAATGTTTCGCGATTTTAAAAATTATTTTTAGAAATTTTAGTTTGACCTCTTGACTTTTACATATTTACAATTTTGTCCCAAATATTCTGAACTTTATAAAAATGCCCCTGTTAGTTTAGAAAAGACAATTTTGAGTTCAAGATCTTATTTACTAAAATTTCTTATAACAAATGCATTTGAGAGGGCATTTTAATAATGTTGCATAATGGTTCCAAATCTGATTTTAAGACCCAAATATCCCACTTCTAATTATTTTATCATCTCTCCTCCTCTCTCTCTCTCACATTAACTCTCTCTCCCCCTCTTACTCTCTCACGTTCTCTCTCTCTCTCTCACACACACACACACTCTCTCTCTCAGTTCTCCCTCACTCTCTCTCTCGGTTCTCCCTTTCTTCCTCCATGAGAGGTGCTGTCCAAGCTTCCAAAATAGTGGGCTTTCACTCTATTTTTGATGGGTGATTCAACCTTCAAGTTGATTTCAAGATTTGAGGATGAATTTCTATGAGATTTCAAGAAGCTTGAGATAGGGTTTTCTACTTTTTTTTTTCCTCCTATTTGGTTTAAATCCGAATTCCTCCTTTTTATTTATGTTTAAATTGTGATTTTGAAAAGAAATTGATGAATACATCTTGTTGTCTTTCTTGACTTGGTTGATTTTCTAAATCCTTAAATTTTAGGGTTCTAGAATTTGATTTCCTTGATGATTCAGCTTTTCCATGTCTTGGTGTCCATTCAATCCTTAATTTACATTTATTTGAGTTCTTGAATGTGATATTTTGTTGGGAGAAGGATTACAAGAAATAGAATGTGTTATGGAGTTAAGGGAAAGATGTATTTATTGATGATTTAGAAAACCACAAGTGTGCCAGGTGTTTGATAAAATACCGAGTGAGCAAAAACCTATGGTACTTAGGTAATTCAAACTCTATAGGATTTGATTTTTGATTGTCAAATTTAAGTGACTTTATTGACATTATTGGAACATGTTAGTCTATGAATAAGTGATTGAGGATGATTTGAGGTTATGCTTACATGAGTGACATACATGAAGATTCCATAATGGTTTGAGCAGAATTTGAGAACTAGAATCATTTTCTACGAAATAGGAAGCTAATTTGTAAAGTTTATGCAAACATTAGGAGCCGCCCATTGAGAAAATGAAAACTGCGTTCACTCTCGAGGTTATTGAGTTGGATCATGTTAGAAACATAAAATAGACATCCTAAGCTTTGTATACCGTAAGAATCACCTCAAACGGACAACTATAGCTCAAGTTATGCATTTTTAAAGTTAAGCATGATTTCAGAAAATTCTGTAGAAAAATAACCACGTTTTGATATGGTATAATGTATTTTTTGAGACATTAACAGACCAGAAAGTAAGTTTATGATAGCCCTTTAAAAACCTCTGGATGTCTACTTCAATTAGACACTGATTTTGTAATTTTTAGGGCTATGTAGAATATTTTATGATTATTTCTGTAACAGTCCCGAAAACTGTCTTTTCTAAAAATTGATAAAACAAAAAACCGAGACCCCTATTTTTTAAAATAAGATTGCTGTACCTAAACCACCATTACTACTATTTAAATAATATTATTAGTGACATGTGGGAGTTAGAATCACATCATTTGGAGTTTTGTAACCCGAGTTGTGCGCATTGAAAATTTATACAAGAAACTTCCCAAAAGCTGTCAAAACCAGAAAAGAACAAAATTTTGATTTCTTTAAAACTATTTTTGAGGTATTTAGAGAGCTCAGATTTGAGCATATGATAACTTATTGGAAAGATCTACGTGTCTACTTTCTTATGGAGTTTATTTTGGAATTTTTGGAGATTTAGATAATAATTTATGTATATTCCCGTCAAGGTCGATGAATCTACTAATTTACTGAATTTATTAAAAATATGGATTCGAGTTACTGATTTATGACTGAACGATTGGTAGTTTGGAGCCTTTGTGGTTGTTTAACATTAAGTATGAGGTCCTAAAGGGAGTACGATGAAAAGTATTAAAAGAGGATAAAATCAACACTTGATAACTATGATATCTCAAGGAGACTTAATCGATCTTATTAGAGTACAACACTTTTGTATTGTTGTTTATGCATTCATGGATATTTTACAAATTATTGAACTTAGCATGTTCATTTCTTGAGTTTTGATATTGTTTGAACATGAGATTGCATTTCTCTTCCCTTTTGGACATATTTCATGGATTTTCACTTCTCGGTGTAAAAATCAGTTTTCACTGACTTTCGCGATTATATATATATATATCTATATATATAGCGATTATATATATGAAAAACCTTCTCGAAAACTTGAATTTCGTGAATCATAGTTTTCGAAAGTGAATTTTAGAAAACAGATTACGTCTCGAGTTGAGATAATTCAAGCATAATATATTTAAGTTTTCAAACACTATTTAATGAGCATTTTAGATAGTTGACTTCAACATGATGGCCTAGAGAACGAGATATCGAGATCGTATTCTTAGGGGTAGGTCTCGAAATCCGGACATGCCAATGTTATAGTGGTTGCACTAGATTATGTATCGGTACTTTGAAAGAGCATTTTAAACTACCGGCGTATGATTTTTATCTTTCTTCTATTTACAAATTACTTGGATATCCTAGTGTCTAATGGATTTACAAATACCTAGGGTGTGTTTGGTTTCGTTTCCAAAACATTTTTCACGCTTTTTGAGGAAGAAAAAATAAAATTGAAAATGAAACTGCATTTGTTTAGGAAATCTTTTGAAAATGAAAATGAAAACGAAAATAGTGAGAATGATTTTTGTGAAGGAATTTAAAAAATAGTTGAAAGTTATTTTCACTTTTATGTTTTCATTTTTTAATACTTATCAATAATATTATAATAATTTGATTAATAATTATAATCAAACACGATTTCACTCTTTTATTATACTCAAAATAATCTCTTAAAAAACTAACCAAACGCAATTTCAGAATCGTTTTCAGAATGATTCTCAAAATAATCTCATTTTTACTTTTTATTGAAAATAAAATCATTTTGAACCAATTCTAAATGCACCCCTAGTATTTTTAGACTTCTTGGACACCGGATACCTTATCACTTTTGAAATTGATTTGAAAATGATATAGTATTTTGAAAGAGTTTTCAAATACTTGAGTATCTGCTTGACTATACATTTGACTGCACCAGTCAAGTCATGATTAGGTGTTTGTCAAATATTATCACCTCTTGCATTTGAGTTATGCATTTTATTTTCGATAGTGTTCGAGTCTTTATGATTATTTCACCTTCCTTGTTTTATTGTCGTTATGCCTTCCCCCCTTATTGGGCATTTGACTCACCCCTGTTGTAAATGTTTTTCCCCTTCAGAGTTAGCAGCTTGATTTGCAGCGCGGTAAGTTGATGTCAATGGATTAAAGGCTCGAGATTCGAGGTGGTTCATTTTATTTTAAATTTACAGTTTTTAATTTTGAGCTGTACTGTGTATAAACTATAATGATCGACATTGTCCCAGAGTTGTATTATTTTGAGAAAGATTATAACTTTATGGATTGTTTTAGTGTTATTTATAAAAGAAAAACTCCGGAGCAATATTTTTTGGTATTTATATATTTTTTTTTTCATTTTCATGGATTTTCTTTAATTAACCCAGTTTAATTATGTTAAATTTTAAATTAAACCCCAATAATCATGACCTTATCCTTAGGGTCGTGATAGAAATACATCTTAACATAAATTGTAATTTTGTTTATTAATCTTTTTATTTTACTTCCATACTGAAATTCACGAAATATTTTTTATTTCCAGAATTTCATTACATAAGATCATAATTTATGGATATTGAACTTTACACATGACAATTTAATTTAATTGACACAAAATAAAGTGCCATAATTATCGTTTTAAAGATTCGTATTTTATGATTAACTAAGTTATCGAGAAAATTCATTGTCTAAATCCAGATAATTTTTGAGATTCCTACTGTTGAATTTTCCAGATATTACATATATTATGGTCACAAGATTCTCATGAGATATAGGAATTGTGATTACAAAAGTGTGACTACAAGAAAATTCACCTTCTAAGTCTCGATAAATATTAAAATGGACCTTGAATTTTCCGTGTCCTTACACACATAGGTTTAAAATGAATTTTGTATTTCTTTCAGTAAACATGTCTAATCCTATCATCTCGTTGCCTGTGACAGAAAAACTGAATAGAGTTAATTATGTTAAGTGGAAAAGTAATATGAACATCTTGCTAATTTACGACTGAAAAACTGAATGGAGTCAAGTTTGTCCTGATAGAGGAGTGTCCTCTAGAACCCATGGCAAATGTAACCAATGTAGTTAGAGAATCCTATGATCGCTGGATCAAAGCCAACAACAAGGCTAAGTGTTACCTATTGGGGGGCATGAGCGATGTGCTTCGGAAAAAGTATGAGGAGATATAAATTATTTATGAGATAATGCAGTCGTTGGACACCATGTTCAGAGCTCCATCTAACAAGGTTCGCTTGGATGCTGTCAGTGTTAGCGTTTATGCCCTTAGGAATAAATGTAACAATGTTCTTTGAGACTTTTTGACTATTAATAAAGATTTATTTATTTCATATATCTATGTATTGTCCTCTTTATGTTCATATTAGTTGAATGTATGATAAGCAAACTAAAAGTCTGAGACTGTCATTCTAAATCTTTAGGTCATGCATGTAATGAGAAGAACATACGAAAGATAGGAATCTAAAGATGATAGTCTAAATCATATGATCCATAATCGAAGGAATAAAATTGGGCACTTTATTCATGTTAAGATTGTTATGTTGTCTACTTGCTAACGAAAATGGCTTGTCTTGGTTGTTGGAGGTGGGTGTCCATGGGTAGAGACATTGATATAGTTTCTAGTGGTGAAATCTATATTAGGTTGGACCAAAGTTGAATTGTTTTAATTAATAATTCTGTTTGTATAAAACAATTCACTTTTGACGAATTATGTGTGGTCATCTTAATCCTGAGATGGATAATGAACCCGATGCTTGACTTGTATCCTTTGATGTACTAAAGGGATACATCCTGACATTATGTAAAGGTACGCTTACCGGTACATTGGGGGTATGACTCGTGTATGCGTAAATTCATTATTCACAGATAGTAGAATCCATAGCTCCTATAAAGAATCAATGATATCCTCTTATACATTATCCGTGGATTGGAAAATATGAATGCTCGGGCATTATACTATTCTGTGTTATCTAAAGATTTACTATTTGTAATTGTACGAATAGTGGTTTTCTGATGGAGTGGTAATGGAACATAAGATAAATGTAATCGAGAAGGTAAAATGGAACATGATCTCAAGTCAATTATGGATATCCTATAGAGATGATACACTAATATATTGAGTCATGGATGAGAGCTATTCAGAGCTTTGTAAATGTGCTATATAAATCGAGAGTACAGCTCTAGGTTTTTAGTGAAGTAGCACTAGAGTTTTATAATCACGAGATGGACTTATTGGTTTACAAGTAGCGTTATGATTATAGGAGCTTAATTTATATATGTCCACCGAGCCCCTTTGCTAGCTCACACAATTTTCTGTAACGATACAACATATTTCCTACATATTGGTAACTTGTGTTATTTCCGTAAAAGAGGTTCAAAGTTAATATGAGATTAGTTAATTAATTCATGAGTAATTTATCAGGTGAATTAATTGATGAATTAATTCTAGATAAATTGGTTGAATTAATGTTTGTGAATGTTTAATTCATGAGTAATTTATCGGGTGAATAAATTGATGAATTAATTCTAGATAAATTGGTTGAATTAATGTTTCGGGTTGTTTAATTCATGAGAAATTTATCGGGAGGATTAATTGTTAACTTAATTCTAGATAAATTGGTTAAATTATTGTTTTGAGAGTTATTTAATGTGGGAAGACTATTATATGACCGTTTTGATCAAGTATCTTTCCTATTGGGTTGCTTGAATCAAAATTGAGACTCTATGTAAGTTTTTCGTATTAAAAAATTAGGAAAACATGTTTTCCTAGTTCAGATCGGTTGACCATTCCGGTCGACCGGTTCATGAAGTCTGGCCCTGGTGAGATAACTTATCTATCACCGGTAGACCGGTTGTAATGCGTAGCGCATGCTGACGCGGCGAAACTGACTCTGTAAGCGAGATAAACTTTGAGAAACCTAATTGTTACGGATATATGACTTCCTAAACACTATAAATAGCCCAGTAAGTCACATTAGTCATTAGATCACTTGATATACTTTTTGGGGGCTATTGGTAAAAGATTCCTGAGAGGAAAAATTGTTTAATTCTCAAGAACAATTTTTCTTTTGGCTTTCTTATGGTTGGAAGGAGTTCAAGAATACCAAGGGGAGATTAAACGACGTGTGCTCACTCGCACTCCGATCGTGAAAATGAGAATATCAAAGAAGACTAGTTGGTTGAGGCTCTTCCGGTTGCTGTTTGGAGCGCTTTGATCTGTCAGACATGCTGTTTCTTAAATCTCTAAATGTATGATTTAGATCTTTAGTATTTATGTTATATAGCATTACGAATATGTTCTTGGTTGGTTTTGACATTGATTTAATTTTTTTGTTTAAATTCCGTTACACACTCAATGCCGTATTTTCCAACAGTTAGAGCCTTCACCAATGAAAATATGAAGAAAAGCTCTTCGGTTCGTGCCTATGTTCTGAACATGATGGAGCATTTTCATGAGGCAAAGATCAACAAAGCGGCCATTGATGAAGCTACCCACGTTGGTATAATCCTGGAAGCCTTTCTCCATAGTTCTAGCAGTTTAAGAACAATTATCTCATGAACAAAATGAAATCGAACTTGACGGAGATGCTAAATGAGCTGTAAAACCTTGAGTCTACCAACAATAATGGACAAACCGGAGAAGTAAATGTTACTATTGCATAGAGTTCTTCCAAGAATAAGAGGAAGATACAGAGGTCCCAGGAGAAGGAAAAGCCTAAGGGTAAGAACAAGAAGGCAAAGAAGAACGACAAAGGCTCTGACCAAAAACCGAAGGAAAAATGTTTCCACTGCAATAAAAAAGGTCATTGAAAGAGAACTTGTAAAAAGTATCTCATGAAGCTAAAGAAGAAAATGGAGCAAGGTAAATATGATTGACTAGTTATGGAAACATGTTTAGTAGAGGATGGTACCTTAACCTGGATAATTGATTTATGAGCGACTAATCATGTATGTCTATTTTTACAGAGTCTTAACTCTTACCGGGAACCTGAAGTGTCCATTTGATATAGTCACTACATATAGATCAATCCTCTATAAATAATTCATAATTAGAGCTATGTAAAATCCGTTAACCTCTCTAGTTACATCTTTATCCTTGAGTACCATTGATTCTCTAATGAATAGTATATTCACAAAATAGTTTCATGAATACGAGCCCGTACTAATTCAAGTATCGAATCAACCTTCAAGGGAATTATTTATCTGCTTCTTTATTAAAAAATGAATGGATTCCATCTCGTAAATTAGCATTTCCGGCTACCCAGTTCATAATGTCTCCATGATACAAGGAATATGATTTAGCAATCTCAAAATCCGTACTGAGTAAGTAAAAAAACATAAATCCATAAATAGAAGTTTGCTAATAACTCTGGATTGAGATCGTTCTATATCTGACCATCGGTAGACTCAATTTGAATTTCCATACTTAACATAAATGATCAGAAATTCAAATTGTGTTTGTGTCCTAATTCCACATAATCACATTATGTATAATACACTCATTCAATATCTCTCTATATTAATAGTGCACATAACACTATTCCATTCTTAATGGGAATGACATGTACTAGTAATGTTTTAATTAAAGATTCTGAAACTTTAATTAAATTCATTACGAACATGTTTCGATTATTATCCTTAAATATTATCCTCTCATAGATAACTCTTATATACAATATTTAAGGTCACATAAATAATAACAGAATTTTCAATGATATTTATAAAATATTAAATAATATAAGCGCATAAATACTGACATTTCTCTATAATTAAATAAATAATAAATATCTTTTTAAATCTTATGCTTTAAGGACATCATTCTTAACACCAGGGCCGGGCCTCATCTATGAAGTCCGTAGCATGGGCACGACACTGCCTCGTACATGGCCCAGGCCTATGAAGAAATTAGGTCAGTATAATTTAATTATCCTTGTACTTTATACTTCACTATTTTTTCCTTCACGATAGCCAATTTCTTGTAATGATTCATATTATTTAATAAAATCACATCTTTTTGGGTATATGATATTACTTCTTTGTTTCTTTCTGTGTCATTAAATATGAAAATATAAAATAATAATAGAAAATTAAATTTTAAAATGGGTCAGCCTTGCTGAGCCGGTCTACTAAAGGCCCTAAAGAGTCGGCCCATATGAAGGCCCTATAGGACGGACCTGGTAGCTGGCCCTGGCCTTAAAGTACAGGGGCCGGGGCCAAAGCTAGGCCTGAGAGTCTCTCCTCATGCCTGGCCCTGGCCCAGGCCCAGGCCCGACTCTGTACTATAGAGGGTCGTGCTAGACACAACCCAAGTCCGTCTTGGGCCGACACGACCCTTTTGACACCTCTCGAATAGTGTCTAGTGGCCCTTGGGAATATCCATTTTGAGAATGGACATGTTAAAGTTCATTATTTTCACAAATAACTTAATCTCACAATGTTAAAGTTCATTATTTTTCTTATCACTTTTATGTCTCGAAATTGATTTAAACTAATCAATTAAAAGGGTGAAAGAGTTTTCATTCCCTGAAAATAGTTAAGAATACGAGTTACGACACATGGTATGACACAAGCACAACAACATAATTGACATGAAATTGACTCTATTTATCAAATTTTTTATTTAAAATATATACATATATGGACATATATTTTTTAACAAAAATCTTTTAACAGATTTAATTTGGATAACATGAAAAATATAAGATTTGTAACCTATATTAACAACGTAAAATATATATAAGTAAACTAAGTAAATAAATTAACACTTAAATTGTTTATATTGACTGTAATAGAATCTGAGTGACATTTTCATTAAATGGGTGACATATGGGTTGTCAACTCGAACTTGACATGAGGATTTGGATTGACATGAACAAGATCTAAATCACCACCCCTCTTAAAATGCACAGTGAAAAGAGAGAGAAAGACAATGGAATATCAAGTAAGCACAAACATATCCAATGATGATTTGATTTTTACACCTTATTGTGTGTTGTATAAACACACATTTCTTAGTTTTCTTAATCAAATACTTCACATTTGCCGTAGACTTTGTAAGGTTTAAGCAGCTTGCACTTAAACTTTTAATTTTAGCAATTCATCTCCCAATTTATAAAACTGTTGCAATGGAGAGTTAGAAATTAAGAGATTTATATCACAGTTTAAATTGGGATGTTGGAAGTTTTCATCAAACATGCTTTTTCGACATTAATGTAATATAAGCATCATTAGAATGATACACATTACAACTGCTTTATAATTTTTGTAAACTAACATAAAAATGGATGTTTGGTTTGAGGATTTAAACCATGATTTGAATCACGGTTCATGGTTCGCTATAGTGTTTTCTCTCAAAAAAATACACGTAAATCGAAAATGATTCTAATTCATGAACTAAAAGTCAAATACAAGTTAGGGAAAATTTCCAAGCCAATACAAGTTTAGAAGTAAAATGTCTAAAATAACCTTCTTAATCCAATATGTTTTCCAGCATGCCATGTCATTTACTCAAAAAGTTAGTGTAAAATTAGGAAAACCTTTCGTGTTCCATGGAGATTTATCCCTGTGGGGACACATAGGAGTGCTTGTAAAATTAAGGATTAAAGGGGGTTTTGCTGTCTATCTTCAATAAAATAATGTTTTCGGCTATCCGTATATTTCAGTGAGTGATAGTTTGATCCTGAATTGTTTGTCAATTAGGCCTCGTTCACTTTGTGGATTCGAATTTTCAATTTGAGCTAAGATGTGACATTTTGTGAGAACTTTTTACTGTAACAGAAAAAGTTAGATGTGACATTTTCTGAGAATTTTTTACTGTAAAAATTTATAACTGAAAACTCGAATCGGTGAAATGAACGAGGCCTTAATTTCTAAACTTTATCAATAGTTTAGTCTCTTTATAATTTACAATACATTTTTAGAAGTTAATAGATACAGTTGCATGTCCATCATAAAAAAATTGAATTTTACAAAAATAATCACTCTAACTTTTATGCATTTAAATGAGCATTGTAAATAAAGTTTTGCCTTTTCTGTGATCTTCTTTTTTATTTTATTTTTTGTGTGTAAATTTTTTAATTGTTATGCCATGAATATATAATTATTTTTAGAGAAATACAAATGTTCCGAACTTTCTTTATACTTGATAACGAATAATTTCATCCGTTAGACAAGAATTAAATGCTCACGATAATATTATCCCATAAAGACAAACATACATTTGATGCACCAAATCAAATTCATTAAACCAAAAAAAAAAAAAAAAACTAAAAATCAAAGAAACATGAGAAAATTATTTCATCTGTCGGCTAAGAACGTCGACGACGACCCTAAATTTGAAAAGCTTTATATCTCAATAAGCTCCAGGGCAATGGTCTTACCCACTCACGGGTCGTTTCGTCGCAACTGTAGCTAAAGGAAAACGAAAGGTCATGGCTGTTGAGAACAAAAGGAGAAGTTGTGATTCCAAAGGTCGTGGCTGTCACCGTCAGTGGGGAGAACGAAGCTCGCACGTAGAAATTGTCGAAGGAGAAGGCGATCGCTCAGTAGAGGCGGAGGAGGAGATCATGTTGTTGTTGATTGGGGGAAAGGTTGCGAGCAGATCGCATGCCATTGCTGTCATGAGAAATCGTCACCCCTTGTCTTGACTTTTTGAAATCTCTGACGAAACCGCTTACGGCCTAAGGGACCATCGCGATTTGAGGTCATTGGTGGGAAACCCCACCGCCATTCCCCGTGATATGAGCATTTGCATAAAATCATGATTTAGGACCATCGATTATTAATCTGACGGTTTAAAAATAGTGTGATATTTATATTGAATCTGTACACTTCGGTACTACAATCATCCTTTATTTTTATTAAATTTTAAAACTTAAACGTTAATTTTACATTAACGACTAAACTTCTAAAAGAATAATTAACAACAATAAGCTAGGGATTACCAAAATAATCATTGAAAACTCTAAGGACTTGTTTAGTAACGTTTTCAAAATGATTCTGCTTTCAATACAAAAGAAGAGATTTTTTTAAAAATAATTCTGAGACTGATTTTAAAATTATATTTAGTTAATTTTTTAAAAGATTATTTTGAATAACGATTTTCTAATTTCTTCATAAAAATTATTTTTATTATTTATTATTTTTATTTTATTTTAAAAATATTTATTAAATAAACACAATTTATCAAAAATTTTCATTTTTATGTCTTAAAAGACGTACAAAAATATTTTTAAAAATAAATGAAAATTAATTTTATACGGTGCCCTAAAATTAAAAAAAAAAAGAGTAAAGAGGAAAAAAAGAAAATTATAAAGAAAATCAATAATGAAGGCACTACATGCGCAATTTGTCTGTGTGCCAGCTCGATTCCATCATCATTCATTTCTCTCTCTCTCTCTCTCTCTCTCTCTCTCTCTCCAGTCTCCATTAATATTTTCAGACCACAACTGGTTCTTTCTTTCATTACCCGTCGCTCTCAGAAAACCCAAAAAAAAGAAACGAAAAAGCTTCTAACTTCGATTCAAAACAATTCCGACTGTTTCTTAACTTGGAAAAAGAGAAAAGAAAATCGAAAAGAAAGAAAGAAAGAAAGAAAACGACATGTCGTCGTCGGAGGACGAGTCGGGGGAGGAGTACCTGTTCAAGATCGTGATAATCGGGGACTCGGCGGTTGGGAAATCGAACCTCCTCTCTCGGTATGCGCGGAACGAGTTCAACATGCACTCCAAGGCCACCATTGGAGTCGAGTTCCAGACTCAGAGCATGGAAATCGACGGCAAAGAGGTCAAGGCCCAGATTTGGGACACCGCCGGCCAAGAACGCTTCCGCGCCGTCACCTCTGCCTACTACCGTGGCGCTGTCGGTGCTCTGGTCGTCTACGACATCACTCGCCGCACCACCTTCGACAGCATCGGCCGTTGGCTCGACGAGCTCAAAAGTATGATCATTCAATTCTGAGCTTTTCAAGATATTTATACGCACATTTATACATGTATATATATATTCTTTGCTTTATGTTTCGGTTCAAGTGAAAGTAGTGTTTGGTTTGTTCGTTAGGTTGATCTTTTTGGTTCTGTTTTTGTAATTTTGTTTTTGTTTGACTAGTTTTTGTTGGATTTTGCCGTTTTAGGTTTGTCGTAATGGTTAGGACTTTTAGATCTGAGGTTATGATGATGCTTCTGAGTTAAGTCTTCATCTAGAAGACTAGAACAAAGCAGCTATTTGACTCTCGTTTTCTTTTCTTTTTTCTTTCCCCGGATAATTAGGTTTACAGTAATTGTCAAAGTTAATGGCCTTAAACTGGAAGATAAAGAACCGCTCCACGCTTACTGGCCCATCCATTAGTCACATTTTTTTGTTATTGTTTTTCATTTTGATTGGGATAGAGGGTGGCATACCGACCTACCCGCAGAAGACCTACCCCCAGAAGGGGTGCATCCATTCCCCGCATGGTATATGAATCCCTCATAAGTGGATTGCCCATGTGTCCGGCCCACCGCAATGGGACGGACTCAAACTGAAAGTTTTCTTGAGGAGAACGAGTAGCCTTACCACCCTACCAAATAACTGGTGATATGTTATTACTTTTTTTTAATCGTTTTTCAAATGGGATAGACAGTGGTGATCCCCGGGAGGGGCGGGGTGCGTCCATTCCTAGCTTGGTATGTCAATCCGTTATAATTGGATAATGCATATACCCCGCCCACAACAGTGGAACTGACTAAAATCCAATATTTTATTGAGGAGAATGAGTAGCCTTACCACCCCACCAAATGACTGGTGGTGTTTTATTTGTGTCCTGTGAATAGTGCAAGTGCATTAGAACAAAGGTGGTCTTTTATCACATTAACTGAATTCCATTTATTTGGGTGTTCTTTTTTGCGATCTTCGATTTTATGTGGTTTGGTATGATGCATTCACTCTTCTCAGTAGGTGTTAGTTAGGACAATTTGCGCGAGCAATATCTAAGATGTATGATTGGATGTGCTAGGCCAAAGATCAAAAAAGGAAGCTTCAAGTTTGCAAAACTCTACGAAAGTTGTTTCACTTGCACTTCCTTTTTCAGTTGACCAATTTATAATTATCTGTTGGTATGGTAACATAGTTAGAATTGTCTTGTTTGCATATAGTGACAATTTGAGATATTTGTTTCTACACGAGGTTTAAGCTTTGATGCCTGATATGAAGTGTTAAAGAGCAGTTAAATATAGAACTAAAGACTGAAAAAGATTCCCTTTTCCATATAAGTAGAGGAGGGGCTTTTGTCAAAAATGGAAAGAGAGAAAGGTGCAGGTATTTCTTTTGGTTTGGTGGCTTCAAGGGATTCCAATATTTTCTGAACTTTCCTAACCTTTGCCGCTTATGCCTCTTCCTTAGAATAGCCAATTTCTTTTTCCTTCCCGTTATCCCTCTACCCTTTGGACGCTCTCATGTTTCCTTTCTATAGACAAAGCATAATTCTCAGATCCTTTTCTTAATAAGGGAAGTGGTTATAATTTGAGGAATGTAGCAAACCTGCCGCGTCCCCCACACCTCCCCCACCAAAAAAAAAGAAAAAAAAAAATCTCTCAGATGGATGAATTGGAGGAGGAACCAAAATGGAGAATTTGTAAAACGGTAATTTTCCTATAGACCTTTATGTTTCGTTTCCTTGTTTTTGTTGATATTTTCTCTCATTCACGTGTTATCCTTAGAGACAAGGAGAAAAAGCACTCAAATCCCATCCCATCCCACCAAGTATAGCTAAGGTCAGGAAAGCTTGTTATATTAATAGGAACCTTGTATTGAAGTCAAATATAGAAGCTTGCCTAAAATTTTTGGACTAGCTATTTGTGTTACTTTTATGTTAGATCGATAGTGCTCCAATTTGGTGAAAAGAACAGAGAAAATGTGCGCGAACTTTTGTCATTTCTCATTTAAATTCGATGGTGCTTTTGTTTGTTAGCAGGCTGCGAAAGATGTTTTCGTTTTGTTTTTCATGATCATACTAATTTGCTTGTTCACCATAGAAGTGCTTCATATCGTGCTTATTGACTAATCCTCAAAAAAGTCATTTGGTTCTTTGACTGGAACTGGATGATTGAATCCCACAAAAGTGTTGTCATGGAATTCAATTGAAAGAAAATTATTTTTAGGTGAGTATTGAAGTAATTCCTGGAGAGGTGTTGTCAGGTATAGAGATCATTCTTTATGTAAGAATTGCAAAGTAATTCCTGGAGAAGTACTAGCCACCCAACATAGGTTAGTGATCTTAGATGTGAGCATTAAGCTTTGTTATAAAAGGTTTAAGATAAACCACCTCCCACGAACTCGTTGGTGGCATTTGAAGGGAATAAAACAATTGGCCTTTAAAGAGAAGTTGTTAGATGAGGCTACTTGGTCATATGTAGGTGATGTAAATACTATGTGGGATGCCATGGCCAGCTGCATCAGAAAAGTGGCAAAGGAGGTACTAGGGGAATCTAGAGGTAAAGGCCCCCCTGGGAAAGAAACCTGGTGGTGGAGTGAGAAAGTTCAAAAGGCTATTAGGACCAAGAGAGATTTATATAAAGATTTACCAAAGCGTAAAGATGTTGAAACTTTTAATAAGTACAAAGAAGCGAAGAAAAAAGCTAAGTGAGCAGTTGGTAAGGCTAGTTCTACTTACTTAGATGAGGTATATAGGAAACTTGGGACTAGAGAATGAGAGAAGGATATATATAAATTATTCAAGATAAGAGAAACGAAGCGTCATGACCTAAATCAAGTGAGGTGTGTTAAGGATGATACGGATCAAGTTCTGACAAGAGATAAAGACATTAGGGAAAGGTGTAAGAGTTATTTTGAGAAACTTTATAATGATGATCATGCGATAGAGTTTGGCAATCTTAGGTTACAAGGAGAACCTAATGTGATGTATACAAGAGGAATCAGAGTCTCGGAAGTTAAAACTGCACTACGGAAGATGAAAAAGGGGAAGGCATGTGGGCCAGATGATATTCCAATAGAGGTTTGGATGGTGTTAGGAGATGTTGGAATTGTGTGGCTCACTAAGCTTTTTTAATGAGATACTAAAGAAGAAGCATATGCCTGATGCATGGAGGAAAAATATTATTGTCCCCATCTTCAAGAATAAAGGAGATGTGATGAATTGTAACAATTATATGGGCATAAAGTTAATAAGCCACATTATGAAATTTTGGGAGAGAGTTACCGAAAGGAGATTAAGGGTCACAACTACCATCTCAGGTAACCAATTTGGCTTCATGCCAGGCAGATCAACCACGGAAGCTATTTTTCTTCTTAAGATGTTGATAGAAAGGTACAGAGAAGTCAAGACGGACCTACATATGGTCTTTATAGATTTAGAAAATGCATATGATAGGGTGTGGGTGCTAGAAAAGAGAGGAGTGCATGAGAGGTATATTAAGGTAATTAAGAACATGTACGATGGGGTGGTCACGGGTGTGAGGACTGTTGGATGCTACACGGCAGAGATCCCCATTCGGATCGGCCTTCATCAAGGATTTTCTCTTTGTCCTTATCTTTTCACCATCGTGATGGATGAGCTGACAAGAGAAATCCAAGATAGAGTTCCTGGGTGTATGCTTTTTGCGGATGATATAGTTTTAGTTGATGAATATAGAGAATGAGTTAACTGTAAGTTAGAACTGTGGAGACAGACTCTCGAGACGAAGGGATTTAAGTTAAGTAGGACTAAAACTGAATACATGCATTGTAGGTTTAGTAGTAACTCAAGTATGGAATTTCTTTGGATGGTGTGGAGATTGGGGCTTTTAGGAAGTTTAGGTACCTTGGGTCTATAGTGTAGTACGAAGGAGATATAAAACAGGATATTCAACATAGGATTAAGGCAGGGTGGGTTAAGTGGAAGAATGCTAGGGGAGTTTTATGTGACGGTAAGATGTCTATTAAGTTGAAAGGAAAGTTCTATAGGACTGTAATCTGCTCAGCTATGTTATATGGTAGTGAATGTTGGGCCATTAAGAGACAACATATATCTAAGATGAGTGTGGTAGAAATGCGCATGTTAAGATGGATGAGTGGCCATATGAGAATGGATCGCATAAGGAATGAAGTTATTCGTAGTAAAGTAGATGTAGTACCAATAGAAGATAAGGTGCGTGATAGCCGCTTGAGGTGGTTCGGGCATGTCCAACGTAGACCGCTAGAAGCACCAGTCCGTGTTTGGGAGGACATTCTTATACCTAATACTAGGAGAAGGAGGAGTAGACTAAGAATTACGTGGACCGAAGTCGTTAGGAAAGACATTCTAGATCTAGGTCTTTAGGAAAGTATTCGAATAGAGCCGTGTGGAAAAGTGAAATCCATATAGCCGATCCCAATTAAGTTGGGATTAAGGCTTGTTGTTGTTGTTGTTGTTGTATTGAAGTAATTGAGCTTTCACTCCTAGTTGAAGAAGATTGAATAGTTGTCTCTAGCAGAGATGCTTTTCTTGAAGGAGGAGGAATAGTGGTTGCATTTTTATCTGGGCTTTCTTCTCACTTATCTTGGTTTTGCTGCTTTATGTTTTTGATTTTCGAGTTCAACTATAAGATATTTGTGCTGTAAACTGAACTAAACTAATTATATTTGTTACTCCGTCTGAACAAATACATGTGACGAAACGTAAGCCAATCTTCATTATATAAGGTTTTCTTTTTGCTTTTTCTCTTTAACAATTAAAGCCTCAGAATAAGTTGGTTATTTGAAGATTAATCATTTCAAACTATTATAGTTTAGAATCTGAATTATTGATTGGCAATTACACATCATGTAATCTTAATTATTGAGCTTGGCAGTTATGCGTACACGTGATCTTAATGCTTGAGCCTTTCATTGAAATAATCATGCAGCTCATTCTGATACAACTGTGGCAATGATGCTTGTCGGGAACAAATATGATTTGGAGAATATCAGGGATGTGAGTGTTGAGGAAGGGAAAAGCCTTGCAGAAGCTGAAGGTTTGTTCTTCATGGAGACTTCCGCACTCGACTCCACCAATGTTAAAAAAGCTTTTGAGATTGTTATTCGGGAAATTTACAACAATGTCAGCCGCAAGGTCCTAAACTCGGACACTTACAAAGCAGAGTTATCTGTAAACCGGGTAAGTCTTGTCAACAATGGCGCGGATGGGTCGAAGAAAAACCAAAATTATTCATGCTGTTCCAGGTGACTTGGTCGGATCATATCCCCAGAAAAAAGAGCACAAGTGGAGGCTTTGTATGGTTGGTTTGTGAATTCTATTTGGTTGATTTATTGGTTTGTCATTGGCAATGTTTTTTCTTTTTCAAGGATAACAGAATAAGACAGTATTTATAGAAAGAAATTTTGTGTTTTATTTATGTACAACATCACAATTTTTTACTCCGGATACTGTAGTATAGCTGTGCAAGATAAAGCAGCCAATCTTTCTTTGTGGAATTGTTTTTTTCTGGTATGCCTAATGATTCCAAAGTTAAATTATCCTTTTTCTGCTTCTTTCAGTGTGCACCAATGTTTTGTTGAATTTTGTGGAAGTTTTCTGATTTTTTTATATTATATTATATTTTTTTAATTTCTGGAAGTGAAGTTAGAATGTTAGATTCAATTTTAGAAGAAGCATACTTTTATCAAAGGACATAAGATTAGGATTTGATATGGTTCAATCTCGTTTTAGTGTGAAATCCTACAAATGGAACCAACTGAACTGTGCATGCTTACGGTGGTTAGTTCTATCCATCATAGAGGTGATTGTGAAACGGTGTTCATGACACCTTAATTCTAAATTCTAATTACCGATCCTTCAAGAAAAAAAAATCTATCTAATTACGGAGAGCAATAAAAATCACAATAAAATAAATCAAATAAAATTGACACAGAAATTTATAGAAATTCGTCGTAATATGAGACTACATTTTATTTCAGCCTCTGAAGTTTTTCACTATACTCATAAGAAGGTGATCCGTGAAATTCTGTGTAAGATAATAAATCATTAGGACAATTAATTAGACTCCACAAGTTAACAAGAGAGAGTGCTAGTGCCATCAAAAGTTTTCCCTACCAAGCTTTGCTCTTCTAGCTCTAGATCCTGTTCATGGAGCGATCCCACTCTGATTTTTATTCCTCAATTTGTTTTTGGCTGATTTGCATATCCAACCAAATGGCCTTGTAGACAAAAAATATTACTTCAAATAAATCCATTGACATCATTTTAAGGGCGTCATCAATGCTATGTAGTTTTAAAATTTGAGGACATGTCGATGTAAGTGACATAATTCAAGGGGAAATTCATAAACTTTATCATTAGATTTTTATACAATGTCAAAATCTAACATTTGAATAGGAAAATAAATCTAACAAAATATTATGGCATGTTTTATAGGCAAAATAATTAGTATTAAATTTAGTACCAAGTATAACACATATCAATTCAATACCAAGTACAAAGGTAAGTTAAATTTTAGCATTACTTTTGATTTAATGATTATAACATTGTTATTTTTTTAATTATGTACAAACTAAAAATTGTTCTTTTATAAGCTTGAGAGCTTAAAATGTATGACAAACATAAATATAGCATTTGTGAATGAAGAATAAAATAAAATGAATTTTCAAATATGCTATTCAAATAAAATAGAATGACTTTTATTGAATATGCTATTTTTATACCTTTTGTTTGTCACATATAACATTGACATTAACATCTGTAATGGAGACGGTCTAATAGAAAAAATCTTATTCTTCAAATTAATACTAGTAAAAAAAAATAGATATCTCTCTTTTGTTATCCCATACGTTCCTTCAAAATAACACTTTATCCTTCTTATCATATTCCCTAATGTCTAAAGTATTCCCTCTTATAATGCAAATGTTGATCCAACCTTTTAATTTTAGCATTAACGATCCTGAATTTGACCATTTATAGCAGTGCAATCCAAGTAATAATGTATATCATTTTTTGTTGTTGTTGAGGAAATAACATATGTCAGTTAACGGACAACAGTTTGGGTCCAAAGAGTCAAAATTTTAAAGGATTCAACTTGCCAACCAACAAGTGCATTTATGTAAATTTTTGGTGTATTTCTGATAAGTGCTTAATTTCACATATGCTTCCTTGCTTTGTTCTTGAGTATCTTATTTTATAATTAGTGTTTTTATGTTTTGAAGGTCAAAGAATGATTTGGAGCTTAAAATAGCACAAAACGGACAAAAAATCACAATGTTGACCAGAAAGGGTTGCGAGCCCGGGCTGAAGAGTGGCGAGCCCGTGCCAGTCCATCTGAGGGCGCGCAGCCCTGGTCACGCCCCCGTACAACTCCGTGCAGTGCTGATATGATTTTGACGCATTTTGCGATTTGTTGGCCAAGTTTCTTCCCTATTTGACTCTGAATTTGACCTAGATTAACCCCAACTTAAAAATCTATAAATAGGAGACTTTAGGATTGATTTAGAGAGCTTTTATCATTATTTGTTAGCTGTCGTGGAGATGAGGAAGAAGAAGAAAAGGAAGAGATTCTTAAAGACCAATCTAGTTTCTTCTTTCCTTCTCTCTTTTTATTAGTTTTATTTTTATTTTTTAATTATGTTAGGTTAGATGTTATTTTGGTTAAGGGTGAATTCAAAACCGTAGACATGGATTTGTGAGGGATGTTTAGATATTATTTTCTAATTTTCTATTAAGATTGTTTATGTTCTTACAGTTTAATTGTTCATTTTCTCTTCCAATTTAATTGTTCATGAATATTTTCTTGTTTTATTTGGGTGCGCAACCATTTAGGACTTGAGAATACTCTATTGCTAGGTTAGGAATCTTGATCCATAATTATCTTACATTTCTAATCGTTAGTAGCAAATTGTGATCATTGATGATGGTCAAGTTTTTATATGATTGCATGTGGAACAAAACATAGGTTGAATAATCCGAGCTTGTGTGATTGTTACTTAGATCAACATATGTTTCTCATCGTAATGCCACTTTTGAATTGAATTTAGAGAGCTTGTTCTTGGTTGTTTGAGGGAAAGGGATTAAGTGAAGAGCTTGTTTTGCTTAACGACTAACTAAGAAAAGATTAGGGTAGCAGAGCTTGTTGCTTTATACGGTTATTAGTTTTCATAGGAAATTAGAGATAATATTGCATATTCATTATGATTCCATTGTCTAGTGGTAGAGATTGATACTTTGACATTTGTTTTATTATTGTTGATTTCTTAATTAATTTCAAGTTTTGTTTTGTTTTATTTTATTTAGTTTAGACTCGAAAAAGAATATTGGGAATGAATAATTTTATTCATTGAGTAGACCTTAATACAATTACAGCCTAAGTAAAAAAGGAATCAATATCACTAATTCTAGGAAGTAAATAACTACTAACAATACTTTCCTAAATATACAGATTTGACACCTAACTAATGATATAGTTACAGCTATACACGGATTCTTTCCTAAAAACAGTTTGTTTTTTCTACACTCACCCTCAAGCTGGTTTGAAAATATCTTTCATTACCAGCTTGCTTACTAAAAAATTGAATTGTTTTTTAGATAGTCCCTTTGTGAGCAAATCACCTACTTGATCTCCAGGCGGAACATAGATCATGCATACGAAACCGCATTCTATCTTCTCTTTGATAAAGTGCTTGTCCACTTCAACGTGCTTCGTGCGATCGTGGAGAACTGGATTATGAGTAATAGAAATAGCAGCCTTATTGTCACAATACAACTTCATAGGTAGATCTTCTGAAGCTCTCAACTGTTGTAAGATTCTCTTGATCCACATTACTTCACAAATACCAAGGGCAACCGCCCTGAACTCAGCCTTTGCACTACTCCTTGCAACCACATTCTGCTTCTTACTACGCTAGGTTACTAAGTTACCACCAACATAAGTACAGTACCCAGAAGTGGATCTTTGATCAGCTATACTCCCAGCCCAATCCGCATCGGTGTAGGCCTCAATCTGAAGGTGTCCTCGGGATTTAAAGGAAAGCCCTTTACCTAGTGTCCGCTTTAAATACCTTGAAAACCTGTAAACGGCTTTAAAATGTTCAGGACTAGGTGAGTGCATAAACTGGCTAACTTCACTTACAGAGAAAGCTATGTTAGGACGCGTATGTGACAGATAAATAAGTCTGCCAACAAGTCTTTGATATCGTTCCTTATCTTTTACATCTTCAGCGTTGGCTAGTTGTAGTTTCACATTCAGTTCCATAGGAGTTTCTGCCGGTTTACAGCCCAACATACTTGTTTCTTCAAGTAAATCAAGTACATACTTACGTTGATTTACAATAATGCATTCCTTAGACCTTGCAAACTCCATTCCAAGGAAGTATTTTAACACTCCCAGGTCTTTGATTTCAAACTCTTCGGCTAATCTCCTTTTCTGTCTATGTATTTCACTACAATCATCTCCTGTCAAGATAATATCATCAACATACACAATTAAGATGGCAACTTTACCTTCTCTTGAATGCTTGTAAAACATGGTGTGGTCCGCTTGGCTCTGTATAAATCCCTACCTCCTCACTGCCTTGCCAAAACGATCAAAGCATGCTCTAGGTGACTGATTGAGTCCATACAGGGATTTCTTTAGTCTGCAGACTTTTCCAACGCCAAGTTCTTCCTCAAAGCCCGGTGGTAGGCTCATAAATACTTCTTCTTCTAGGTCACCATTGAGAAAAGCATTTTTTATATCAAGTTGAAACAAATGCCAGTTAGAATTCACAACAAGAGTCAACAAGACACGTATTGTATTTATCTTCGCAACATGGGAAAAAGTTTCTTGGTAATCTATTCCGTAGGTTTGAGTAAAGCCTTTTTCTACTAGCCTGGCTGTATACCTCTCTATACTACCATCAGCTTTACTTTTAACTGTGAACACCCATTTGCACCCCACAACCTTCTTCTCACTAGGCAACTCAACCACCTCCCACATACCATTCTTCCTCAATGCCTCCATCTCTTCAAGCACGGCTGACTTCCAATTCAGTTCATCTAATGCCTCCTTAATATTTCTAGGCACCACAAGCTTTGAAATCTTTCTAGTAAAAGCTCTATACTTGGAAGAAAGTTTGTCATAGGAGATGTATTTGGCAATAGGATGTCTAGTGCAGGTTTGGGTTCCTTTTTTAAAGGCAATAGGGAGATTAAGTTATGTTTCTTGGGTAGGAATAACAGGTACAGGACTCGGATTGGATTTAGGAGAAATTATTTCATTAGAATTTGGAATATAAGATAAGGAAGGTGAGTTACCTGATGCGTTTGGACGGACTTCACTCGGGAATTCCTCATGGTCGTGTGCTGAGCGAAACACATAATCTTTATCTCTTTCAAGGATATTTTTCCTTAAAAATAAACCACAGGCTCAAGATTAGATCGATTTTTTTTTCATTTGTAATATTTTCATATCAGACAGACCAATGTCAACTTCAATGTTTCCAGATTGAGTGATCCTAGTTTCCTTATCTATTTCAGTAGATTCAAAAAATATTTGTGGTAAAGGTTATGTTTCCCAAAAATTTGATTTTCCTGAATTCTCCCCCTGAATTAAATTTTTGTGGAAAAAGGTAAATTTTCCAAAAAAGTTGCATTCATGGTAATATGAAATTTCTTGGTCAATGGGTTAAAAAATTTGTAACCCTTTTAATTTGGAACATAGCCCAAAAAAATACATTTTTATGCTCTTGGGCCTAATTTGGACCATGATCTTTTTGGAATGTGCACATAGGCAGTGCAGCCAAAGACTTTTAATGGCAAATCAGAGTTTATTCGGTATTCTAGAAAAAAAAATTTTAAGCAATCCAAGGGAGTCACATACTGTAAAACTCTAGTAGGCATCCTGTTAATCAAATATGATGCAGTTAAGATAGCACCCCCCCACAAATATTTTGGCAAGTTCATGTAAAACATCATAGTTCGAGCTACTTCTAAAAGATGCTTATTCTTACGCTCGGCTATTCCATTTTGTTCAGGAGTATGTGGACATGAAGATTGATGTAAAATTCCTTTTCCTTGTAACAAGTTTTCCAAAACTTTATTATAGTACTATGTTCCATTATCTGACCTTAAAATGCTTATCTTTGCCTGAAACTAATTTTCTATCAAATTATAAAAATCCTTAAATATTTTTTCAACTTCAGATTTCTCACGCATCAAATAGACCCAACAAAGACGAGTATGGTCATCTATAAATGTTACAAACCATTTTTTACCTGAAACCGTGGTTACCTTTGAAGGCCCCCAAACATCACTGTGGAAAAGATAAAGAAAGTTTTGAAGGTTGATATGATCTTGGAATATAACTTTTCCGTTGGCTTTTTGCAAGTAAACAACATTCACATTTAAATATTAACGGATCAATATTCTTAAACAATGATGGAAACAAACGTTTTAGATAGATAAAACTAGGATGGCCCAATATGTAATGCCAAGCCATTATTTGATCATAAGCAGACATAGAACTGATACTACTAAATACTTGAACAATTTTAGAACTAGGCAAATCATCCTCAAAATAATAAAGACCATCGATCATTCTAGCCCTGCCAATCGTTATCCTCGTGTTCTTTTCCTGAAGAACACAATGAGATTCAAAAAAGGTAACAAAACAATTAGAGTCTTTGAAAACTTTGCTAACAGACAAAAGGTTGCAAGCAAGTTTAAGGACATGGAGGACAAATTTCAGGTTTATTTTTTCTGAGATTTGTATCGGGCCTTTGCCTGCTATAGGGGAAAAATTGCCTTCTGCAATCTTAATTTTTTTGTTTCCAGGACATGGTGTATAACATTGAAATAATTTGAATGAATTAGTCATATGGTCGGAAGCTCCTTGATAAGTGCACAAATTTACACTTTTAATGTTCATAATTGTCAAATTATTTTATCAAATTTGTGATTTTAATTTCAAATATTCCTAAATTTAGAGTATTTAATTTTAATTGGATTTATTTTATTTTTCAGGTTTTTGAAGAAAATAATTGGATTTGGGCTAGTTTACCAAGCAAAACCCAAAAGTTGAGCCCAATTCAGCCCACTAAGAAGCCCATCAGCGCCCAGCCGTCCGCCGAGCCGAGCCGATTGAAGTCGAGCCACACGAGCCTCACCGGCGCGCCACGTGTCGTCCTCTGCCGCGCCGCAGGTCCGCGGGACCCAGTTGTCCCCGCGCGTACGGATCCTTCCCCCGGGCGAGTCTCCTTCACGCGCGCGTCAAGGCGTTTTTCCTTTCCTCTCCGCGTGGGCCCGCATCGCAGTAACCTCCCAATCAGTTCGCGCCACGTGTCCCAGCTGTCGGCCTTTTTCTTTCTCTCCGCCTCTCAGCCTACCAACACGTGTCTCTGCACAGTTGCATCTCGTCCTTCCACAAATCAGCGCGCGCCACGCGTCAGGTCTTCCCCCTGCGTGGAACCAGCTGTGCAACAATTTTTCCTCTCTGCGAATCAGCATGTGCCATGTGTCCTAGCCTTTTGCTCTTCCTTTTTGTTGCCGTTTGTGTCCGTTGAGCCAGCTGAGGAGTGCAACGCTTGTTCTTCTTCTTCAGCCTGAAACCGTTTCTGATGGTTTCCTTTCTCATTAAGTTTTAGTTTTTATCATCCTAATTAATTTTTGTAAATTTCAATTAATTTTAGAACGTTTGTTTTTGGTTGGTTATTGATTGTAACCTTTGGCATGGCCCAGAAACTCTATAAATAGGGGCATGTCAAAGTGTTTAGGTTGTTGATTTTAGAGCCTAAATTCTCACACATTTTCTCTTGTTTTTTTATTCTTATTCTCATACTTTCTTTTTAGAATTTTATGGGAATTATGTGCAAGTTAAGCTAGAGTATTTAGGTGAGGCTAGAGATGATCCTATATGTGTAGTGAACTTGTTTGGATTTTGATTCTCCAATGATTTGTAAGTTTTATACATTCGAGTAAATAATTTTCTTTTATCATATTTCTTCCTCTTATCAATATATTTTATTGTCAACTTTCATATAAATCTAATCAAGCTCTTTTTATGTGATTGTTGCATTGTATTATATATTGATAGGTATTGTTTTATGAGTAGTCTTTTACTGCAATATTGCCAACGGTATATTGTCGCTCTTAGATTTCTTATAAGATAATTTTTCTTAAATCTAAACGTTAGAATTTTATTTACTCGAATACATTTTTAATTCATATGTTCTTCAAATATTTATTTTCTGATTGATTGTTTTGGGATGTTTTCAATTGAGTCAATTTATGAATCAAAATCTAAATAGGTGAACAAAGCATACGGAGGATTCTCAAAACCTTACCACTTTTTATTATTGAATTTTCTCCATTTTAAATTGTTTAAAAAAAATAAAAAACACTAATTCCTTTTCTTTGTTTGATTGCTTACTTTCCTAACGCTTTTTATTTACTAGTCATTTCTTGTTTAATTTAACACCTTCTCGTGGGATCGACCGTTCAAATTGTACTACAATTGACCGCTTGTTTTTGTACACGTTTGGGCGTAATCAAATTTTGGCGCCGTTACCGGGGAGGTGCGTCAACAAGATTGTTCAGTAGATAATTAGCCAAAGAGGTAGGTACTTATTCGTTGAAAAAAAAAAAAACGTTGAATAGCCTAATTTTGTTGTCTGACTATTTTTTTTTTCTTGGTTTGACAGTTACTTTTTTTTTTGGTCAGCTTTACTTGTATTACATATTTATTATTACGTTTTTTATTGATTTTTCTTTGTTGGGTTTTGTTTTGCTGGTTGCAAAAAAAAAAAAAAAAAAAAAAAAAAAAAAAACCCTTTTTACAACATTTTTTTTTATTTGCTTAGTTGTGTCCGTAATTGGTTGTCTTTGACGTTTGTAACACTTTATGTTGTGTCATCTATTTCTTTAGTTTATTAGATTTTAAAACGTGTTGTTGAGTCTCTAAGTTTTGTCAGTTTCTTTAAGTTTTGTTATATAACTTTTATTTTGTACATTTTCTTTTTGCATTCTTCTGTTTCTTTTGTTAATAACTCTTGTCCATTCTGTTGTCCATTCCGTTTTTCTTGTTATTTTGGTTTTGTTTTATAGTTCTCTTTAGTTTCCATTTAACATTTCCGTGACTTTACCCATTCTTTTAAATATAACATTCATTTTTATTTATTTATTTACTTTTAATTAGTTTGCTAGCTTTCATTTTTGTTGTTATTCATTTTTTTAAATTTGCATTTATTTTTCCTTTCATAACTAGAATTAAATTTATTAATTTTTAGGTTGTGACTTTTAGGTGACCAATTTAGACATTAAATTAGGACCCTTAATTTTTCATAATTTGTATAACCTTAAGTTTTAGAATAGTATTAACTTAGGGTACTAATATCTAACATTTAACATTTCATAAAACACGTCATAAAACTTAATAAATTTTTCAAGCAATTTTGTGGAAACGTTGGAAAGTACAAACTAAGAGAGTTCTGTCTAAGAGGCTGGTTCCTGTTAGCGTTCTACGCCACCAGTCTTTCCTGGGAACGTTGCTCTGTCTAGGAGGTTGGTTTTTAAGGAGGCCTCGCCCCACCAATCTTTCCAGGGAGCACTCTTGGGGGTTGCGATTCGTGATTCTACATTATTGATTTCTTTGTTTAAAAAAAAAATTAAAAAAATTAAAAAAATTAAAAAAAAGTGAAACATTGTAAAGTATGAATCGTTATAGAGACGAATTAGGGAGATTCGCAATAAGACCGGAGAACCCTAGTGAAGTTTCTTCCCACACGTCAAGTGCTCCCTCGACCCCAGCCTCATTAGCAGTTGCAAATCCGTTCGCGATGGCTCAAAACGAGGAGGTCCAACAGAAGACGTTGAACGATTATCTTCACCCTTCACGTACGGCTACACCGTCATGCATAATGTTTCCCCCTAATATGCCGAATTTGGATTTGAAGCCGGGCATGATCCAACTCTTGCCGACCTTTCACGGGTTAGAGAGCGAGAATCCATACGTGCATATTAGGGAGTTTGAAGAAGTAGTGGCCACTTTTCACAACCGAGCTGAAGCCGCGGACTCTGTGCGATTGAAATTCTTTCCTTTCTCTTTGAAGGACAAGGCTAAAAGATGGTTGTATTCTCTGCGACCTAGGTCTATTGGAAGTTGGGAAGAAATTTGCCGACCTTTCACGGGTAAGAGAGAGAGAATCCATACGTTCATATTAGGGAGTTTGAAGAAGTAGTGGCCACTTTTCACAACCGAGCTGAAGCCGCGGACTCTGTGCGATTGAAATTCTTTCCTTTCTCTTTGAAGGACAAGGCTAAAAGATGGTTGTATTCTCTGCGACCTAGGTCTATTGGAAGTTGGGAAGAAATGATGACAGCATTTTTTAATAAGTATTTCTCCCACCATAAGACCAATGGTCTGAAGCGACAGATCTCGACCTTTACCCAGAAGGACAATGAAACTCTGTATCAAGTTTGGAACGGTTCAAGGATCTGTTAAATCAGTATCCTCACCATGGTTACGAGAGTTAGCGCTTCGTCAGTTATTTCTACGAAGGACTCATGATTTGAGAACGCCAATTTGTGGAGATGATGTGCAATGGTGAGTTTCTACAAAAGGATCCCGAGGAGACTTTTGAGTATCTCAATGAGTTAGCCGAAAAAGCCCACACTTGGACCGGACCTAGTGCTACTGACAGCACCAATAGGTCCCGATCGGTTGGAATCTATCAATTAAGGGAGGAGGACAACCTCAAAGCCCAAGTCGAATCTTTGACAAGGCAAATTGAGGCCCTCAAAGGCAAATAAGGTAGAGGAATCCACACGGTCGCAAGGGTAGAGACACATGAGCCATGCTTTGTCTGTGGTGGGGTGGAACATCTAGCTAAGGATTGCCCTGCTTATGGTGAAATGAAAGGGGTTTATGAGGAGCAATGCAATGCCTTAGGGGTGTACAACAAACCTTTCTCTAACACATACAATCATGGCTGGAGGAACCATCCAAACTTCAGTTGGAGAGATTCCAACCAAGCACAACCATCAGGAGGATAATGGAAAACTGAGCAACAGCTGCAACCACCAAAGGCGTATTCTACACCTCAATACAATTCGCATCAGCTAAGGGGTTCTCTTGAGAACACCTTGCAATCTTTCATGGAGGTGCAGAGTAAGACGAATCAGAAGTTTGAGTCACTGTTCACGCAAATGGTGGAGGAAAGTAAAGAAATTAAGAGTCAAATGACAAAGCTGACTGGAGCTTTGGCTGTTCAAGAATGCGGCAAGTTCCCTTCACAAGCTCAGTCAAACCCAAAGGGTCAACATATGGCGCAAACCTCATGTCTTGATAATCAAAATGTTAAGGAGGTGAATGCCATCAGTACTGTAGTGGTAAGATTATGGAAGAACCATAAACAAATGCCACCACTTCGAGTAGTAAGGAAGTTGTCCCTGAGAAAGATGAGCCAACAAATGTTCCGGTAAAGGTGCCTTTTCCCCAAGCTCTCGTCCAACTGGGAAAGTACCGGAACATCAAAGTGAGATCCTAGAGCACTTGACTCAAGTGAAGATTAATCTTCCTTTGCTTCATGTTATCAAGCAAGTGCCTGCTTATGCTAAGGTTATCAAGGATCTATGCACTATCAAAAGGAAGCACCATGTCAAGAAGATAGCATTCTTGATAGAACAGGTATGCGCGGTGATCGACCAGAAAACACCGCCCAAGTACAAGGATCCTGGTTGTCCCACAATTTTTTGTCAGATTGGGACACATGAGTTCAGCCAAGCTTTGCTTGATCTAGGAGCGAGTGTTAACCTCATGCCATACTCTGTCTACTCGTAACTTGGTCTTAGAGAAATTAAACCCACATCTGTGGTTCTGCAGCTAGCTGATCGATCGATCAAGAAGTCTCGGGGGGTAGTTGAGGGTGTTTTGGTTCAAGTTGATAAGTTCTATTACCCCGTTGACTTTCTAGTCTTGGATACTCAATCCGTGGTGAGTATGGAGTCCAAGATTCCCATTATCCTCGGAAGACCTTTCCTTGCTACAGCCAATGCTCTCATCAACTGTAGGAACGGTCTGATGAAAATATCATTTGGGCACATGACTTTGGAGGTGAATGTTTCTCACGTTGCAAAGCAACCACGTGATGATGATGAGTGTCACCAAACGTTTCTAATTGACACACTCGTCTCGGAAGAGGTTCAATTGTGTAGCAATTCTGATGATCTTGACGATTTCCTCCGCATTTCTAAATCTAAGAGTTCCGGTCCTTGTGAGTTGGCCAACAATGTTACCATTTTCAAAGACTCATAAGGCAGAGGAACCAAGTTTTGGCAACCACGCTTTGAAGAGCTACCTTGAGAAAAAGAAAAGCCGAAACCATCCACCGAAGAGACCCCAAACCTCAAGTTGGCTCAACTGCCTGAGAATCTGAAACATGTTTTCCTGGGAGCTGGTGATACCTTTCCTGTCATCATTTCATCTAAACTTGATGCATTTCAAGAGCAGCGGTTAGTTGACATGCTGCGTGAACACAAATCGGCATTAGGTTGGACGATAACTGACATTAAGGGTATTAGCCCCTTAATTTGCTCTCATCACATCAACTTGGAAGACGAGGTTAATCCACGAAGGGATCCCCAAAGGAGACTGAACCTGACGATGAAAGAGGTCGTAAAGAATAAAGTCTTGAAGCTTCTGGATGCAGGAATCATCTATCCAGTCGCTGATAGCAAGTGGGTCAGACCAACTCAGGTAGTGCCCAAGAAATCAGGGGCGACAGTGCAGGAAAATGAGAAAGGGGCTCTTGTTCCCACGAGGACTGTGACGGGTTGGTGAATGTGTATTGACTATCGAAAGCTGAACGCCGCCGCCCGCAAGGATCACTTTCTGCTTCCATTCATCGACCAAATCCTAGAACGTGTGGTTGGTCATCCTTACTATTGCTTTCTTGATGGCTACTCAGGCTATTATCAGATCGAGATCACATTAGAGGATCAGGATAAGACTACTTTTACTTGTCCTTCTGGTACTTATGCTTTTCGGCGTATGCCATTTGGGCTATGTAATGCACCAGCCACCTTCCAGAGGTGCATCATGAGCATTTTTAGCGACATGGTCGATAAGTGTATGGAAGTGTTCATGGATGACTTGACCGTCTTCGGTGACTCCTTCGACTCGTGCCTTCTCAACTTAGAAGTTGTTCTGACTAGATGTGAAGAGAAAGGCCTTGTGCTTAACTGGGAGAAATATTATTTCATGGTGCCATCTGGCATAGTCTTGGGGCATGTTGTTTCTGAAATAGGGATTGAGGTTGATCAGTCCAAAATTGAACTTATCTCAAAGTTGCCCACCCCCAAGACTGTCAAAGACATTCGGTCTTTTCTGGGGCATGCTGGTTTTTACAGGAGGTTCATACAAAACTTTTAAGTAATTTCTCGTCCGCTTTGTAACCTCCTGGCCAAAGACGCCGTATTCGATTGGACACAAAAGTGTGAGGATTCTTTCCGAACGCTTGTGGCAAAGTTGACTTCCGCCCCCATCATTCAGTCACCAGATTGGAGCTTACCATTTGAGATCATGTGTGACGCAAGTGATTATGCTGTGGGGGCAGTCCTTGGTCAACGAAGGGAAGGGAAGCCCTTTGTTGTGTATTACGCGAGTAGAACTCTAAATAGTGCTCAAATGAATTACTCAACCACTGAGAAAGAGTTGCTCGCTGTGGTCTTTGCACTTGACAAGTTTCGTGCATATATGATCAGTTCACCCATCACCGTCTTTACAGATCATGCCACCCTCAAGTATCTCTTTTCCAAAAAGGATGCTAAGGCGTGATTAATTAGGTGGATCCTTCTATTGCAGGAATTTGACTTGACCATCAAGGACAAAAAAGGTGTCGAGAATGTCGTTGTTGACCATCTGTCTCGACACGAGTTCAATGATCCTATCGATGGCCCTACCATCCGCGATAACTTCTCCGATGAAAATCCTTTCGCCGTCACTAAGCTACCTTGGTACGCTCATATCGTAAACTACTTGGTGACATGCGAACTTCCTTCTGATTAGAATGCACAAGATAAACGCAAGTTCTTGGTCAAAGTGCGAAACTTCTATTAGGATGATCCATATCTTTTCAAGTACTGTCCCGACCAAATCATGAGATGATGCATTCCTGATGATGAGATTACTAGTGTTCTGAACTTCTGCCATAACGATGCATGTGGTGGTCATTTTTCTGTGAAAAAGACCGCCGCAAAAATTTTACAGTATGGTCTTTATTGGCCTACTTTGTTCAAGGACACTAATCAATTATGTCGTTCCTGTGTTCGGTGCCAAAAGTTAGGTGCTTTGTCCCGCCGCCATATGATGCCTTTGAGCCCGATTCTCGTGATAGAAATATTTGATTGTTGGGGGATCGACTTTATGGGACCATTTCCGCCTTCTTCTGGGTACCTTTACATCTTCCTCGTTGTGGATTACGTTTCTAAATGGGTTGAAGCCGTGCCGTGTCGAACCAATGATAAAGGAACAGTTGTTAAGTTCTTGATGGAGAATGTGTTATCTAGGTTTGGCACTCCACGTGCTATCATCAGTGATCAAGGCACTCATTTCTGCAACAATTCATTTGAGGCACTTATGCGCAAGTACGGTGTGCTTCATAAGGTTGCTACTGCCTATCATCCACAAACGAATGGCCAAGCTGAGTTGGCGAATAGGGAGATCAAACAAATTCTGTAAAAGACGGTAAATCCCGACCGCAAGGATTGGTCCTTACGTCTTCTTGACGCACTTTGGGCATACCGCACTGCTTACAAATCCCCTATTGGGATGTCTCCCTATAGGCTTGTCTTTGGGAAAGCCTGTCATTTACCTGTCGAGCTCGGACATAAAGCTTATTGGGCCATCAAGGCCCTTAACTTTGATCTCAATGCTGCAGGCATTCAAAGAAATCTCCAATTGTCTGAGATTGAGGAGTTAAGGAACGACGCATACGACAATTCCAGGATCTACAAGGCAAAAATGAAAGCGGCTCATGACAAGCAAATCCTGAGAAAGAATTTTGAGCCAAATCAGCGGGTGCATCTTTATGACTCCCGTTTGCATCTCCACCCAGGTAAGTTCAGATCGCGGTGGACTAGTCCATTTGTGGTGAAACAGGTTTTTCCCAACAGTGCTGTCGAGGTCGAGGACCCGAGCGATGGGAGAGTATTCAGAGTCAATGGCCAGAGACTGAAGCATTACATTGAGCGTGTAAGCCAAGCTGAAGAGATCATTCTCGAGGCTCCGGTTTACCAATCTTGACAAGTTTGCTTCTGACCCTTTTGTATCATATTTTTGTTTCTTTGTTTCATTTAGTGTGTTTTGTGTGCTTTTATTTTCAGTTTATTTTTGTGTGATTTTATATTTGTTTGTGTGTTTTGGAGAATCCGTTCAGGAGGCTCGGCTTAGTTCCAATGTTCATCATCCAGGTGTTTTCTTTCCATGTCTTTTTCATATTGCATATATTTTTAGACATTGAGGACACTGTCTGATTTTGGGTTGGGGGTGGTGAGCATATTCATGCGTGAGATTAATTTTTGTCCTGTTGTTAATTTTGGATCAAAATTTTTATCAAAATTTTTGCGAGATTATCTGAGTATGATTTCAAAATGTTCGGTTTGAGTCAGTTTTTGCTATCTTAATAACCAAGAAATGATTTCCAGAGTTCTTTTTGAGCACATGCCAAACATTGTGGTAAGATGGTTGTTAACACATTTAGTTGAGAAAAACTCCCAAGTTTAAGTTTTTCATTTTTGGTGAGTTGTGAGAATTGAGAAAACAACTTTTTGAACTTTCACTAATCTTTTGAGTTGGTTGAGTCATTAACGAAGCACCTTTACTTGACTTGCAACATTTGCTTGAGGGATGATTTCAGGTTAGAAATAATTTTTAAAATGTGAGCCATGTGTTGTAAATATTTATCATATTTCTTTTTGTATTTCAAAAAAAAAAAAAAAGAAAGAGCAAGAGCAACATTTCATCATCAATGTTTACGTAGTTTGGTTGCAATCACGTCTTGTGCTACATAGCAGCCAGTCAAAAGAATGCCTTACTACATCTGCTTCAACAAATATATGTTGTCTCTTGCCTAAAACAAAAACAAAAACAAAAAAATGAGGGAAAAAAAAACAAAAGAAGAAAAGTTTGTGTATATTTGTTTGTAATTTTCGGCTCTTTGTTTGTTTATGAGATTCTCCTTTAGACCAGAATGAAATCCCAAAAGCTTGTTTATGGTTTGAGTGATGGTTTGTTCAAGATATTTAATTTGCCTATCATTTGATCAATGTTTGTTTATTAGCTTGTCCTTAAAATTGCCTTCTCTCATTTGAGCGTTGACTAATTGACTTCCAACTCCATGAGTGAAAACCCTTTGCATTAAAATATTTATGACACCCGTAAGGTAAATGGAGTTGAGACTTTTTCTTGGTGAGTTTTTCAATGCTATTTGTGTTATGGATTGTGGTAAGAGGGATACGGTTTGGTGCACACATACACGACTCTGAAGTTATGACTAAAGTAGTTTTGATAGCATTTTCTGATGATTTACTAATGTTTTGTTTGATTGCTTAGGTGATTTTGCAGGTTTTGATCTAGATTTTGATAGCATTTTCCGCGGGACCCAGTTGTCCCCGCGCTTACGCGCGTTTGGCGCGCACGGATCCTTCCCCCGGGCGAGTCTCCTCCAAGCGCGCGTCAAGGCATTTTTCATTTCCTCTTCGCGTGGGTCCGCGTCGCAGCAACCTCCCAATCAGTTTGCGCCACGTGTCCCAACTGTCGGCCTTTTTCTTTCTCTCCGCCTCTCAGCCTACCGACACGTGTCTTTGCACAGTTGCATCTCCTCCTTCCGCAAATCAGCGCGCGCCACGCGTCAGGTCTTCCCCCTGCGTGGAACCAGCTATGCAACAATTTTTCCTCTTCACGAATTAGCATGCGCCATGTGTCCTAGCCTTTTGCTCTTCCTTTTTGTTGCCGTTTGTGTCCGTTGAGCCAGCTGAGGAGTGCAACGCTTGTTCTTCTTCTTCAGCCTGAAACCATTTCTGATGGTTTCCTTTCTCATTAAGTTTTAGTTTTTATCATCCTAATTAATCATTTGTAAATTTCAATTAATTTTAGAACGTTTGTTTTTGGTTGGTTACTGATTGTAACCTATGGCATGGCCCAGAAACTCTATAAAAAGGGGCATGTCAAAGTGTTTAGGTTGTTGATTTTAGAGCCTAAATTCTCACACATTTTCTCTTGTTTTCTTGTTCTTATTCTCATACTTTCTTTTTACAATTTTATGGGAATTATGTGCAAGTTAGGCTAGAGTATTTAGGTGAGGCTAGAGATGATCCTATATGCAAGTTTAACTCAGACGCTGTCTTTTCTCATCATCATCACAGTCACTATTATGTCATCAACATATACTAAGAGGACCATAACTCCCCCTGAGGATGAATGCTTGACAAATAAAGTATGGTCTCCTTGACTTTGCCGATATCCCATAGCCGTCATTACCTTTGTAAATCTTCCAAACCATGTTCGTGGTGATTGCTTAAGCCCATGCAAAGCCTTCTTTAATCTACATACTGTGTGTGCAGCTAGATTATGCCCATAACCCGGTGGGACTTCAATGTAGATTTCCTCCTCTAATTCTCCATGCAAAAATGTATTCTTGACATCAAACTGCTATAACTCCCAATTGTAGTTGGCTGCTATTGATAACAAAACTCTTGTCGTGTTCATTTTAGCCACCGGAGCAAATGTCTATTGGTAATCAATCCCATAAGTCTGAGTATAACCCTTGGCAACCAACCTAACCTTGTATCTTTCTATTAAACCATCTGCTCTATATTTCACTATATACACCCATTTACATCCCACTGGCTTCTTCCCTTCAGGCAATTTCACAAGCTCCCAAGTTTTATTTTTCCCCAATGCCTCCATCTCCAAATTCATAGCCTATCTCAATTTTTCATTAGTTAAAGCCTCAGACAAGTTGGTAGGGATGACAATAGTGTTAACGCTGACAAGAAAGGCTTTATGGGATGGTGAGAGTTTTTCAAAGGAAAGAAATTGGGCAAATGCGTATAAAGGTCGATTCACACATTCTCTGACCCCTTTCCTAATGACAATGGGAAGATCTTGGTCATCATTATTCGTATAAGTTTTAGGTTGAGATAAAGGATTAGACATTGTTACCTCATTTCTAGAACTCAGGTTGGAGTCTTGAACTTGCACAAATTCTGGGATAACCTTATTCCTTCTTGAAAACACCTTGCCTTTGCCAAATCTTACATTCTCTAGGACAGAATTCGGGTTGTTTAGATTTACAGACTCGGACTCAGTGGAATGAGACTCGGGAGGCTCAATTTCAGTGGAATGGGGCTCGGGTTGTTCAGTGGAATGAGGCTCGAGTTGTTTAGTGGAATAAGGCTCAGGTTGTTCAGTGGAATAAGGCTCGAGTTTTGATGGATGAAGATCAAGAGATAGAAAGTCCCCCATGTCCTTATCTTCTCTTACTGAATTCTCCCCCTGAAGATAAGGAACAATGATATAGGATTTTTCTTCATGAAAAGTAATATCAACCGAGACATAGAACCTTTTTGAGGGGGGGTGATAACACTTATATCCTTTATGAGTGGAAGAATAGCCCACAAAAACACATTTTACCTTCCTTGGATCAAACTTCCATCTGTTTGGAATATGAACATGGACAAATGCCATACACCCGAATATCCTAGGAACAAGGTTATTTGTAGTGTGTAGATTTGGATAGAATGAGGCGAGTACATCCATTGGACTTTTGTAACCCAAGATTCTAGAAGGCAAATGATTTACAAAGTGAGTAGATGTAAGAATTGCTTCCCCCTAAAAGGATTTAGGCACATTTTTTTTGGAATATAAAGGATCGGGTGGAATTGAGAAGATGACAATTTTTCATCTCTGCCACCCCATTTTACTGTGGAGTATTGACACACGATGATTCATGGATGATCCCTTCCTTTTGGAAATATGGAGTTAGGACTTGATTGAAATAGTCCCTAGCATTGTCTGATCTGAATCGCTTTATGTTAACCCAAATTGGGTTTTTACCATAGAGCAAAAATTTGAAAGAACATGACAAACATCAGATTTCTATTTAAGCAAAAAAATCCAAGTGACTCGGGTACAATCATCGATAAATGAGACAAACCATTTTGCCGCTGTCACATTAGGAATAGTAGAAGGACCCCAAATATCACTATGAATGAGATAAAAACCAAAAGAGATTCTTTTATTACTAATTGGAAAAGGTACACGCTTGTGTTTAGCCAGTTCACATACTTCACAATGAAAATGTTCAATATCTAGACCTTTAAATAAGGAAGGAAACAATATTTGGTAATCCTAAAAGATGAATGTCCAAGTCGGTGATGGTGAAGCCAAATTTTTTATTTATTTGATGAGAAAACCTCGGAGACAAAAGAGTGAGAGGTTTTTCCCTTGGTAATACTTGATTGACAAGGTGTTTCAAGAAGATAAAGTCCATCCCATTCTCTAGCACGTCCAATCGTCTTCCCCGAATCCTCGTCCTTAAATAAACAATAACTATGATGAAAAAGCACTTTACAATGTCAATCTTTGGTAAGTTTTTGGACAGAAACAAGGTTTGTGGTCAACCAAAGAACATGAAGAACTTTTTTTAATGTCAAAGATGGGCTTATTTTAACATCTCATATGCCTGCCACAGTAGTTAATGATCCATCTGCCGTAGTGATTTTTCTGCTGCTTGAACATGGGACATATAAGGAAAACATGTTTGGTGAATGGGTCATGTGGTCAGTAGCATCTGAGTCAATGAACCAGGAGCCGGTAAGGGTTATATCTGAGATATTTAATCCAATGGAAAATGAAGACTTACCTGAATACGCCAATGAACAAGTACCTGATGGTTTGTCGAGATTGCCGATAAATGATCTCACTCTTTCGATTTTCTCTTGGCTGAGACTCCCCATCTCTTGCGACGTTCCTTCATTTTGTTGCACGGTTGCAACATGAGCTTGTCCACTACCCTTCGGTTGTTCTCCCTTCTGCCTCCATTCTTGGCTTGGTGGTTTCCCATGCAACTTCCAACATCTTTCACGAGTATGGCGTGCTTTGTTGCAATAAGTGCACCATAAAGTATCCTTGTAGTCACAGTTTTGGGCCTTTTGCTGACCAACCTTGACATTCTTAGGTGCCGGTGTCTTCTCTCCATTCATGGCTAGTTTGCTTCCACCACTGGCCACTATAGCTGAGCCATAAGTGTTTTTCGGATCAAGCATTATTTCCCTTCTGCTTTCTTCTCCCCAAATAATTGCCACCACTTCATTGAAACATAGGACCTCCTGTTTACCAAGAATCTAAATTCTAACCATTTCAAACCCTGGATTGAGTCCAACAAGAAAATTATAGACTCTATCTTACTCAATAAAATTCTTTATAACTGCAGCATATTCAGGGCACTTGGTTTTTATCAACCAATAATGATCCAGTTCTTGCCACAAGACATTCATTTGATTTGCATACTCAGTGACTGTTCTTTCTCGTTGTCTCATTGCGATTGTCTTCACCTTAACATCATAAACTCGAGCCGCATCTCTCTCACCTTGGAGTATGTTTGTTGAATTGCATCCCATATATCTTTGGCGGTTGCCAAAAACATATATGTATCACTAATTTCCAGAGTCATCGAGTTCCACAACCACGCCATAATCATTAAATCCTCCTCATCCCATGCCTCAAATTTGGGATCCTCCGGTTTTGGTCCTGTCCCTAAGAGATGGCTAATTTTTCCTTTGCCTTTCAGCACAGTCCGAACTAGTTAGGACCATTTAAGATAGTTCTTCCCATTCAGTCTATATGCAGCCTAGATATTCTGCAATTTTCCAACCTGCTGAGACCGTATAGTCTCTGTTTCTTCCAGCGATGTTGCACCTGTTGTTTCTGCCACTTTTGACACCTTCCAAAGCAGTTTTGAAGGCAATTAAGGCCGGTCTTTTGCTGCAAATTTCACCAGCAATGAAAGCTGGTTTGATCGGAGCACTTCTAGAAAACAACATGATAATTCTGACGATGAAGGCCGGAAAGAAAAATCCCTTGATAATTGCGGCGATGAAGGCCGAAAAAAAAATCCCAGAGATTAAAGCCTAAGGCTCTGATACTATGTGGGAAAAATAGGAGGAGAAGAATTTTTCTTATTGATTTGATAATTCATGTACAGCCAGCCCCTTAGGGTTTTATACAAAAGAATAGAATCTTCTAGGTTATCCTTTATCCCATTATTCATGGGATATCAGAAAACTATCCGATCACCCTAATCCTAGGGATACAAAATTCAAACTTTCCTAATATCCTATTTACAAAAATAATAAGATTATGTTTTCCACACTTATCATGGTTTCTCTAAGGAAGGTCAACTTGAAAAATTCCTCAACAACTTATGTCTCCAAACAAGAATTTGGTTGGAAAGAGGAGATGGTACCACCATTTTCTACCAACAATCTGTGGATGAAGCCTACTACCTGTTGGAAGACATGGCTGAGTTCGACCATTGGATTGGAATTGTTCAAGGAATAACTAAGGTTGGGAGGACAATTCTAACATTATAGAGCCATGGTATGACACTCAACCTTAAGAATCGGAGTCCTTACTTGAATTATAAGCTTTAGTTGTTCAAATAAATATGAGGGACTTTGAAGCCATGATGACTCAAAGTATGGCAAGTGTCAATGAAGATCTTGCAAGAAGTAGGGAGGAATTAAGACATCACATGGAAGAACTTAGATCATCAACCATGGCTGTTCCAGTCCAATTGGGTACATGCAAGAATGCCATATTGAAGAGCCGATACCAAGAGAGGAGTACATGGAGAGTTTTGATGAAGATTTTCTAAGTGAGGTAGAGAATCAAGATTTGATCACTGAAGAAGAATAAAAAAACAAGTATATGTGTTGAAGAAGAGATATTCGATATCAATTATACCAAATATTAGGAGTAATTAGACATGATCATAAGAGATTAAGTCAAAGAGCATGATTGAAGGAGATTAGGAAAGTTGTGATTAGAGTTGATTTTGTACAGCTATTAGTTTTCTATAGTTTTTAGTCTTTCCTAAAATAGTTTTCTTGTATTCTATATTTAAGTGTACATTGTAAACATACCGAGTAAGTAAGAATATACATACTTTTATTCTCTATATTCATTTATATGGTATCACAGAGTTGATCCCTTTGGTCCCTCTGAACCCCAGTCGTCCTCTTTGAACCCTAGCCGTCCTTTTATAATGTCTGAAACTATATCATAGTCCACAAACACCTTTGTGAACCAGTCAAAGACCACTAAAACTGATTCTTCCATTATACACGTTTCTGCCCATGATTCTCGTTCTGTCCAGATCAATACAATACTATTGAATGGAGAAAATTGCATGCGCTGGTCTCAGTCTGTGTGCATGTACATCCATGGTAGAGGCAAGATTGGATACTTGACAGGAGAAAAGAAGGAACCTGCCTAAGAAGATCCTTCTCATCCAACATGGGATGCTAAAAACTCTATGGTGATGACGTGGTTAGTGAATTCTATGGAGGAAGAAATTAGCTCTAACTACATGTGTTACCACATTGCTAAGGAACTTTGGGACAACATCAATCAAATGTATTCAGACTTAGGAAATCAGTCCCAAGTGTATGAATTAACACTGAAACTCGGGGAAATCCGCCAAAGTGAGGGAAGTGTTACAAAATATTTTAATTCTCTGAAACTCTTGTGGCTAGATTTAGATTTATTCAATGACTATGAGTGGAAATCTCCTAAGGACTACAACCATTATAAGAAGACTGTGGAGGATAATCGTATTTTGAAATTCCCTATTAGACTCAATATTGAGTTTAATGAGGTTAGAGGAAGAATAATTAGTAGACAACCCATTCCATCACTTAGAGAAGTTTTTTATGAGGTTCGTCGAGAGGAAGGTCGTCGAATTGTCATGCTTGGTAAGAAAATACCATGCCATAATGTTTAAAACTCTACCCTTGCCACTACCGAGGCCCATGCTAGCCATTTCAACCCTCAAAAATCTGAAGAGAAACCTCGTGTGTGGTGTGATAATTGCAACAAGTCACGCCATACGCGTGATACCTATTGGAAGCTCCATGAAAAACCAGCAAACTGGAAAGGCAAACACAAAGGCAGATTCAATTCCTCACCTTCTACACATGAAGCCAGAACTGTTCTTTTTAGCAAAGCGCAGGTTGATCACATTCGTAAGCTGCTGAAATCTAACTCAAGATTATTGGGTACTCCTAGTGCTTCTCTTGCTCAAATAGGTAGAGAATTGGTTGCCTTATCCTATTTTTCGTAATCTACTCCTTAGATAATAGATTCAGGAGCCTCTGACCATATGATGAGTTTTTCTCGTTTATTTCATACTTGTACTCCTTGTTTTGGCCATGAAAAAATTTGTATAGCAGATAGATCTCTTTCATCCATTACCGACAAAGGTTTGATAAAAATATCTAATACCTTATCACTCAAATCTGTTCTTCATGTACCAAAACCTCCTTTTTCGAATCTCATTATGTGTTTCATGAGAGGAACTCGAGGACGATGATTGGCAGTGCTAAGGTGATAGACGACCTTTACTATTTAGAAGATGGAAACCCAGGAGTGAAAAAGCTCAATGCTTAAGTAGTATTAGTTTTATTTCTATTAAGGATCAAATAGTGCTTTGGCACTACAGACTAGGACATCCTAGTTTTTCCTATCTAAAAACATTATTTCCCATGTTATTTCGTGGTGTGGATTATTCAAAACTCTATTGTTGAAACTGTAACTTATCAAAAAGTCAGAGGACTGCTTCTTCTTCCAAACCTTATCAATCTTCAAAACCATTTTACTTAATTCACAATGATGTTTGGGGTCCTTTGAGGATCAAAACTCTTTCTGGCAGAAAATGGTTTGTAACTTTTATCGACGATCATACTCATTTATTTTGGATCTATTTAATGAGTGAAAAATCTGAGGTTGAGAACTTGTTCAAAAATTTTTATACAATAGGTGAAACTCAATTTCAAACTAAACTAGGAATTCTGCACACTGATAATGGCACTGAATATTTCAATGAAATTAACTTTTATCGACGATCATACTCGTTTATTTTGGATCTATTTAATGAGTGAAAAATCTGAGGTTGAGAACTTGTTCAAAAATTTTTATACAATGTGTGAAACTCAATTTCAAACTAAAATAGGAATTTTGCACACTGATAATGGCACTGAATATTTCAATTAAATTCTTGGAAGTTTTTTAAGAGAAAGGGGGATTCATCAACAATCAACTTGTGTTGACGCACCTCAGCAAAATGGTATTGCCGAGAGGAAAAAAAAACATTTACTTGAAGTCTTTCGTGCCATTATGGTTTCAATGAATATTCCTAAATACCTTTGGGGTGATGCAGTTTTAACAGCAGCTTATTTAATTAATAGGAAGCCTACTCATGTTTTAAACTATAGTACTCCTCTTAATAGTCTAAAAACATTTTTTCCCTCTTTTTGTATTCAATATGATTTGCCTCTTAAAATATTTAGTTGTACCGCTTATGTTCACCTAACTAATAAGGAGCGGTCCAAGCTGGATCCAAGGGCTAAAAATGCATATTTATAGGCTATGCTCCAAATAAAATGGGGTATAAATGTTTTAACCCAACAACTCGAAATGTATTTGTTACTATGGATGCATCTTTTCTTGAATATCAACCTTACTTTTAAAAAAAAAAAATTTCCTTCAGGGGGAGAAACTATTGAAGAAGAAAATTTTTGGGATGTTATTTCTACTTCTACTCCTTTACCTAAAATTGTGAATGCACCGCCTAATAATAAGGATATTCTTCCAGTTATTCATAATAATAATGTTCCTAACTTTATTTTACCAAGCATTGTTTATATTTCGACAGGGGGAGAAATACTACCAACCATTTCGAAGGAAAGTAACTTAGAGCTTCAGGTTTACTCAAGGAGGAAGAATCGAAAAAATAGGAAAGAGCCTACTATTCCCTTGGTACAAGCTCAATTTGAGGCTCTTTCCTTGAGTTCATCCCTCTCTGTTGGGCGGATTCTTCGGATAAACCTCTTTCATTCTACCTCTTGCCTGGGTCTTTTCTGTACCTTGGTTATCTTCCTATTCAGTCAGTATGCCTCTTTGCACACCTTCCCTCCCATCCAATTCGGTGCCTAGCCTCTTTCCTCGATGCAGCAACCTGAGATAGTTGAATTAGATGTCATGTCAGTTCCTCTAGCAGATCCGTGCCATCTTTCATAATGACAGCTCAGACTTCATTTTAATGCTTTGGACAAGCCCTCCTGGGCGATCTTCTCCGGTACACTCCAGGTACTCTGGACACTTTTTCACATAATAGTACTTCCTTTGAACCAACTAATGTCACTATTCCTGGTGGGTCTCTCATACAAGAACTCTGTGATCTTGATATTCCTATAGCCAGTAGAAAAGGAAAGCGTTCTTACACCAATTACCCAATAGCTAAATATTTATCCTATGACAAACTTTCTCCTAAACATAAGACCTATACATCTAAAATCTCTGACTTGTTTGTCCTGAGAAACATCCAGGAAGTGCTTGATAATCCCGATTGGAAATCAGTAGTGACGGAAGAGATGAATGCTCTAAAAAAAAGTGGAACATAAGAGACTGAGGATTTACCAAGAGGCAAAAAAATAGTCGGTTGTAAATGGGTATTTGCTATAAAATGCAAGGCTGATTGAAGTATAGAAAGATACAAGGCGAGACTTGTGGCTAAAGGGTTTACTCAAACTTATGATATTGATTACCAAGAAACGTTTGCCCCTGCAGCCAAGATTAATTCTATCCGTGTGTTACTGTCTCTTGCAGTTAATTCCAACTGGCCATTATACCAGTTATACGTGAAGAATGCCTTTCTTAATGGCAATTTGGAAGAATAGGCGTTCATGAGTCTACCTCTAGGATTTGAAACGTTTTCTGGCCGAGACAAAGTCTGTAGACTCAAGAAGTCCTTATATGGTCTTAAGCAGTCTCTAAGGGCGTGGTTTGAACATTTTGGAAAAGCTATAAAGAATCATGGCTATCATCAAAGTCAAGCGGACCATACCATGTTCTACAAACACTCTAAAGAGGGAAAAATTACAATTCTAATTGTTTATGTGGATGACATAATTTTAACAAGTGATGATTTTGAAGAAATGACAGACTAAAGAAAAAACTAGCAGAAGACATCGAGATCAAAGACCTGGGGACACTAAAATGCTTTCTTGGCATGGAATTTGTAAGATCAAAAGCATGAATTGTTGTAAATCAAAGAAAGTATATCCTTAATTTACTCGGTGAAACAGGCCTTCTGGGATGTAAAACTGTTGAAACTCCAATTGAAGCCAACTTGAAGCTTACTCCAGCAAAACCATAAGATGCGATTGATAGGGAGAAATTTTAGCGATTGGTAGGTAGATTAATCTACTTGTCACATACTCGTCTTGATATAGCCTTCGCCGTAAGCATGGTGAGTAAATTCATGCATTCACCGGAACAAGAGCACTTTGATGCAGCCTATAGGATTTTGAGATATCTAAAGGGGACGCCTGGTAGAGGACTAATGTTTAAAAAGAGTGATAATCTACAAGTTGAAGTCTATACAGATGCGAATTAGGCAGGAAGCATGACTGACAGATGATCAACTTCAGGATATTGCACTTTTGTTAGATGAAATTTAGTTACCTGGCGGAGTAAAACGCAAAATGTAGTAGCAAAAAGTAGCGCCGAGGCTGAATTTAGGTCTCTTGCACATGGGATTTGTGAGGTGATATGGATCAAAAGATTATTTAAGGATTTGAAGATCTCTATTCCAGTTCCCATAAAGGTTTACTGCGACAACAAGGCTCCCATTTCAATAGCTCACAATCCAGTTGTACATGATAGAACAAAGCACATTGAAGTTGACAAGCACTTCATCAAAGAAAAAATTGAGAGGGGCCTAATCTGCGTTTTCTATGTACCAACCATTCAACATACATCTGATATACTTACTAAAGGACTACAGAAGAGACAGTTTGAATTCCTAGTAAGCAAGCTAGCTATGGAGCACATCTATAAGCCAGCTTGAGGAAGAGTGTTGAAGAATGAAATATTAGGTATCAATTATACCGAATATTAGGAATATTAGACATGATCATAAGAGATTGAGTCAAAGAGCATGATTGAAGGAGATTTTCTGTATTTAAGTGTACATTGTGAACCTACCGAGTAAGTAAGAATAAACATACTTTTCTTCTCCATATTCGTTTATACTATGATTCCCAACTTATTGTGCCACTACCGAATGTTCAAGCACATATACCAACAAGAGCATCATTCCTCCATGCCCATTAAGTACATCCACCAACGCCAAGCTATGTTGGGTCGACGAGTGAAAGATTTTCATATCATACCTTGAGGGCATTCACAACCTATACCCCTATGTAGTGTTCTACGACACTTACTATGGGGGGAAACCGTATTTTGATGAGTGAAAATGAGTCCGATCGTCAAGCTGAAAACGTTAAACCAAACGCTTATTGAGAGGCAACTCAACGGATGAAGAGTGCACCACATGAGATTTGATCTCTCTTACTCTCCTGCATTCTATCATTTTATTGCTTTCTTTTTTTCAGTATTTTTGTTTTTGTTTTCACTCTTT
>NW_010365950.1:315245-330647 GCF_000414095.1 Morus notabilis
GGGGCGGCTGGGGGTTAGGGTTTAGAGTCTTTCTTCTTTTACTTTTGTTAAAAATTAAATATTTTTTTTAAAAAAAAGGTTTTCTTTAGGTTTTGTTTTCATTTTGAGTCTTAGGATGCCTTCCGACTCCTTTGATGAGTAGGCCTGCTATCCGATGCTAGATTAGTTTTTAGAGTCTTTCTTCTTTTATTTTTGTTAAAAATTAAATATTTAAAAAAAAAAAGGTTTTCTTTAGGTTTTGTTTTCACTTTGAGTCTTAGGATGCCTTCCGACTCCTTTGATGAGACTTGAGCTTTAATGTTATGGCTTTTGATTGATGATGAGTATTGAGTTGAGTCTTGATGTTATTCTTTGGTTAATATGGTTTTATGATGATTATACTCAAACATTTTGTGCACTATAGCCATGTTAATTGATACTGAGATGAACTTGTTAGGAAGAAAATATTTTTATAGCTTTGATTTCCATATGCAGGGGTTGAATGTTAGAACTCTCTCGGAGGTAATTTGAGGCGAACGGCTGATCGAGCATCGCTTGGAAAGTGATTAACATACTAGGATTCTAGCACCAAGGTCAAATCAACAAGTTCCTCAAATGATGTTCCAAGAGAGCATCACCCTAGTAAGCCAATTTGAACTTTCATGTAGACCTTTCCGTTTGGCTAACCACATCTTCCTACCTAATCCGAATTTATTTATCTCCTTTACCCTTCTTCTAAGATGAATTGGAGTTCAGAGACATAATTTATGAGCAGGGAATTCAATTGAAGATTTAGATTGGGAACAGAAGATAAGTGTGGTGGAATGTATGAATTGGAAGAGAGAAAGAAAGGGATAGAGTTCTAAATAGCTAGCTCGGGCTCGGGAGAGATTAAAAAAAATTTAAGTTCAAAAAAAAAAAAAGAAAAGAAAAAAATCAAAAAAAAATATAAAAGTATGAATAAGTCCTCTCTCAAGTTAAGGAAATCATTATTGGGAATGTTAGAAGGTCGGTTATAATTGAAGAAAAGGTCTAGCACAATGATATTTGCCCTATGTTTTTAATGTGCATTTGGGGTTTTGTGAATTATTCCTTACTAAGTTTATAGGACCGTATCGAAGACCTTTTGATTTCAGGTGGTGCCTTCGGCGTAGTGGAGATTCATACCAAAGGGGGAGCTCATGACATTTGATCCTTTTAACCGAGATTATGTGGTCGTTTCTATGAGGACTATGAGGGTTCTTCTTTTTTAAAGCATGTGTTGTTTCGTCATCAGTAACATTAGCTATTTCACACACACACCTGAGCATGATTACTGTAGGATATATTAGCTTTTGAATGACTGATTGACTCGATTTAAATGCTTGTTTGATTTTAAAGTTGTGATCCCTTATTGTTCTTTTTGACAAAATGTTGGAAGGTTAGAGTTCTTGTTTTGTTCTTTTAGTTATTTTTCGTTTTAGGTTTGTTCGAGGACGAGCACTGGAGTATTTTGTGTTATAATTAGGGTCCGCTTGTTTCATGCGTTTAAACCATGGTTTTGATTCTACTACAGTGCTTTCCTTTCACAACAAATTTAAATTTTAAATGTCAGAATCAAGAATTACTAGTTTAAACGTATGAACCAAACGGGTCCTTAGTATTTTTATCTTTTCAAGTTGTTTTGAAGGTCAAAGAATGATTTGGAGCTTAAAATAGCAATAAACAGACAAAAAGTCACATAGTTGACCAAATAGGGTTGCGAGCCCGCTTTGAAGAGTGGCGAGCCTGGGCAAGTCCATTTGAAAGGGCTGCAGGGGCGGTCGTGCCCCTGTTTAACTTCACGTAGTGCTGATATGGTTTTGACGCGTTTTGTGACTTATTCACCAAGTTTCTTCCCTTTTTGACTCTGAATGTGACCTAAATTAACCCCAATTTAGAAACCTATAAATAAGGGACCTTGAATTGATTTAGAGAGCTTTTATCATTATTTTTCAGCCATCATGCATACGAGGAAGAAGAAGAAAAAGAGGAGATTCTTGAAGACCAATCTAATTTCTTCTTTCCTTCTCTCTTTTTATTAGTTTTTATTTTTTTTTCTTTTCAGTTATGTTAGGTTAGATTTTATTTTGGTTAAGGGTGATTTCAAAACCATAGACATGGATTTGTGATGGATGTTTAGATATTATTTTCATGTTTTCTATTAAGATTCTTTATGTTCTTCCAGTTTAATTGTTCATGAATATTTTCTTGTTTTACTTAGGTGCGCAACCATTTAGGACTTGAGAGTACTCTATTGCCGGGTTAGGAATCTTGATCCATAACTATCTCGAATTTCTAATCATTAGTAGTGAATTGTGATCATTAATAATGGTCACGTTTTTGTATGATTGTACGTGGAACATAACGTAGGTTGAATAATCCGAGTTTGTGTGATTGTTGCTTAGATCAACATATGTTTCTCATTGTAATGCTTCCTTTCATTGAATCTAGAGAGGTTGTTCTAGGTTGTTTGAGGGAAAGGGTTTAAATGAAGAGCTTGCTTTGCTTAACGATGAATTAAAAAAAGATTAGGATAGCAGAGTTTGTTGCTATCTATGATTATTAGTATTGATAGGAAATTGGAGAAAATATTGTATATTCATATGATTCGACTATCTAGTGGTAGAGATTGATCTTTTGACCTTTGTTTTATTATTTTTTATTTCTGAATTAATTTCTAATTTTGTTTTCTTTTATTTTATTTAGTTTAGTTTAATTTTCTAAACCCCTTTTAGTTATATTTAGATTGCAAAATTAATAACTTTTTAATTAAACTCAATCTTCTGCGGGAACAATCCTTACTCACTACTAAACTTAGTAACGACAATAGATTTAAGTAAAATTAAATTTTATATCCACATGAAATCCATTAATTTCCGTCCATTGATTGATGCCATTAGTGATTGGACAACAGAAAACAGATTCTCAAATTCAAGATTTTATTTGTCAAACTTTAAATTTGGGCGTCTAAATTGCCAAACCACAATAAATTCAGGGAGTGCAATTGACTCAAATTGAAAAATTTGGGCGTCTAAGTTGCCAAACAACAATAAGTTCAGGGAGTGCAATTGACTAAAATTGAAAAACTAGTTGAGCTACATACTATGTTTGTTAATTGAGGGAAGAAAAAAAGAGTACTTTAAACAGTCGACAAAATTAAAGTTGTATAGGAGCTTTTGATTAAAAAAAATTAAGTTGTGAGACAATTGAAAGGGACTATTTTAATTAAAAGAAAATGAGGGAAAAAAAGTATTTTAAAGAAATATATTGTAAAAAAATGTACTGTCAAAGAATATTTGAAAAAAAAAAACACAAAAAAAGAGCAGAAGTGATGAGGAAAAAATTAAAAAAAAAAAGGTAAAAAAAAAGAAAAAGAGAAAAAATTGAAGAGGAGAAAAAAAAGTAAAATTATATAAAAGTTTTTGACAAAAAAAAAAAAAAAAACAACCAAAATAAGTAGGGTCATATTTTAAAGGAATTGTTTGATTAAAATAAAGTAAGAAAAAGAAAGTATTTCAAGGAAGTTGTTGAAAATATGAACTGTCATAGAATATTAAGAAAAAACAAAACAAAACAAAAAAACAATAAACAAAAGAAATGGATTAATAAAAAAAGAAAAATAAAAGAAAAGAAGAAAAATAGAAAATAAAAAAGAAGAGAGAGAAGAAAAGATGAAGGAGGAGGAGGAATCCAACACGTGATCTCTTTAGGTTGTATACCTCAGATGTTGGATTAGATGTATAGATAGTTATTAAAAAAATTAAATTATAAAGAACACTCGGTAAAATAAAAAAAAATAAAAAAAAAACAATATTAAAAAAAGCAAAATACATGCAAAAAATTAAATAATAAAAAAAAAGAAGAATACATTTAAAAAAATTTTAAAAATAAAGATAGAAAAGAAAAGGAAAAATAATAGGAGAGGGGCTGCCACATGGTGGCCTAAGCTCTGCTTTGTGGAAGCATTGTAAGAAAAAATGTGTGTAAAGATAACTTTTGATATGACACGAATACATGAAAAATATTAAGTACGAACACATTTAAAGAAAATTATTTAAACCATTGAAAAAAATAGAAACAACTGTCAAAGGAATACTTTTATAGGAGTAAAGTGATAGAAAAAATATCCTTTTTAGAAACATACGTAAAAAATTAAACTGTAAAGACAAATTCACAAAATAAAAAAATTAAAAGAACAAAGCAAAACATTTAAAATATAATAAAAAATGAGAGATGAAAAAAAAAGTGAAAAAAGAAAAAAAAGGTTAGGGCAGGGCTACCACGTGGTAACTTAGAAACACATTAATATGATAGGAATTACATAAAATAATTAAGTATAGACATATTTCAAAAAAATTATTTTAACTATTAAAAAAATCAAAATACATGCAAAGAAATCACTTTCATAGGAGTAAAGTGTGAAAAAAATATATTTTAAGAGAACACAGGTAAAAAAAAAAAAAAAGATAAAAAATACAAATAAAAAAGTAAAAAACAAAACAAAACATTTAAAAAATTAAAAAAGAGAAGGGAATCTTTACAGTAGAGCATGCTATTTTGCTCCATCGGAGTTTGACTCTTGTGAAATTATATGCACGTGAATCAGAAAATAGTGATAACTTAATTGTTTTATTTATCATAATGATTTTTTTTTTGTTTACAATAATGGTTATTTTTACAAGATTTACAATTGTGATGTTTAATTTAGTTAAGTGAGACTCTTTTTATTAATAATATAATCATAATAATAATGATAAGGGTGATTCTATATACAAACGTACACCTTTTTACTCTTCACACCTACACCTTTATATTAAAAAATTTTATGACAAAAATATCCTAACATGAAATGACAAAAAAAAAAAACAATTATAATATACCTAATTATCTAAGTAAAAACCCCTATAAACTACATTTCAACTTTTTTGATGGCACATTATATCCCAAATTATGATTGCTTCCATGAGATGTATATGTTAATTTGTCTTTGTTATTTGTCGTATAACAAAATTTTCTTTTATCTCTTTTTTCGTATTATGCTTATGTTTTCTTTTACCAATTATTTTGTTTTCTTAAGAGTTAATCATTTCATATAACAACGGATTTTTCTTTTATGTCTCTCTCTCCGCTTATGCTCTTCTCTGAGTTCGTTATTTTTTTTTCCTCCATTTTTGTCTTTATGACCAACACCTAAATTGATATAATTATGTTGCTGTTATGCTCATGTTTATGTCCTTTATTTTTCTAAATAAATATAGTAGAGAAATATAGTAAATTTCTCTACGTATGTAAAAAACTTCGTACTCAAAACTTCAAGAAAAAAATAGGGATAAAAAAGTAATAATATTAAGTAATAAGTTAAAATAAAATTTTTGGTATAAAAAGAAAAATAAAGTGAGCAAGAATTGATAATATTATGAAAATAATAAGGGGTAATCTTGGAATAAGAGAGGTGTGTAAGAAGTAAATTTAATCCCTTTAAATTTATGTGGGGTTAAAAAAAAAGTGTGAGGAAATTAAAAAATGGTGTAAATAGAACCACCTAATGATGATAATAATAACAATAATTATACTAATAATAATAATAATAATAATAATAATAAGATTTTAGATGATCATGATGATGACGCCGTTAAGATGGCGGTGACAATTTTAAATTTAGGGTCCGTTCACTTCGCTGATTCGAGTTTGTAATTCGAGTTGAGATGTGATTTTATGTGAGAGCTTTTTACTGTAGCAAAAAAGTTAGATGTGACTGTTTTTTAGAGCTTTTTACTGTAGCAAAACTCGAATCGGTGAAATGAACGAGACCTTAGTCTATAAAGAATAGGAGTTGTCACTTTGCATTGCATCCCATACAACTGAGAATGAAACAAAAATCTCACATAAATTTATCATACCTTGAAACTTGGGTATTTCAAATCTTTTTTTTTTTAACGGTTGTATTCACAAGTGGTTCACGTGAGTAGTTGGTAAAGGGAAAATTTTTAATATTTTAATCACGAACTAGTCATCTAATGACCACACGTGATTAAAACCATTAAAACGTTGATGCCACAACGTGAAAAGTATTATAGTTACAACTTATGATTAATTTGTCAGAAGTTGTGTCATTTTGAATTAAAGGGGAAAAGTTAGACATCCTTATTTTCTAAGAGTCGAATTTAAAAGTGACCCTAATAATAGTAAGAGTTATTCCAATGAAACATTAGTCCCCTAACTATTAGTTTTGACATATCATTTCTTGAGTTATTGTTTTTTAGAAGTTTTGATCATTGACACTGAAATGATAAAAGATATTTGGAAAATATGACAATACTCACTGTTTAATATGGACAAAAGTACTAAGTCAAAGAAAATGTCAGTTTTACCCCAAAAAAAGACAAACAAAATCCATATGTTGACTTTTTCATCGTAGAGAACTTCTGACATTGATCAAACATTACTTTCTTTCAACTTTCAAGAGTCTTTTCTTTTTTTCTCTCCTCCTCTCCTCAAGTCCTTTTGCTTGATTGGTGTGATCTTTTGTGCATACAGTCATTAAATGCCCATTTTGGTTTCTTGTAAATTTGTTTTTCAACCAATTTCTTCGAATTCAATGCTGCCAGCCTGTGATAATGAAAATCCACTAAAGTTGACGTATTTTGCCCCAGATTTTCAGCCTTAAACATGGTAAAGAATTATTAGCAAAAAAAGAAAAAAAAGAAAAAGAGAGAGAATTTCTCTTGCAATTCTGCAAAGATGAATTATTGAAAGACTCTATTTTTAGTCGCATGATATATATTAAAAATTATTTGTTTTGTTTTCTTTTTTAAATTAATGTGTTTTTTTTTTAAATTTAATAATCAGAAACTAATCTGATCGGTAGTGAGGCCCTATAGTAAAAAAGACTAAAAAAATGATAAGGAATTCCTTTTAAGGATTCTTTGGTAATTTGAGAAGGGTTCTTCGTATCCGCCAAGTCTTTTCTGCCTAACTTGAGACTTGGGTGGAGTTTAAAACTTAACAAAAGTGAATAAAGGTTCGGGGAAGGCCGGTGAAACCACACACCCCTACTCTCAAAACACTATTTGACACCCCAAATATAATATTTTTAATTTGAGTTGAAACGTAATTTTATGTGTGAATTTTTTTATTGTAATAAAAAAATTAGATATGACTGTTTCTGAGAACTTTTTATTGTAACAAAACTCGAATTCTAAATTTAAATCGGTGAAATGAACGGGGTCATAAGTGTTATAGAGATTGACATTACACACGTTCTCATTCATCATAAGATTCTTAGGCTAAACTTGGTTTCAAACTACTATTTGACGACAAATATAGACAAAGTCAAATTATGATTTAACCAGTTTGAGTGAACACGTTTGTGTAACTTGATACCTTTCATATTCCTTTTATCAATTTTATTTTGAAATTTAATTCAATTGATAAGTTGCTCTCTAAACTTAATTGTAACAAATTATTCTCGAACTTAATAAGATATTGTATAATAGCGTTAAAATTGATGAATGTGACTAATTTAGCAAAAATAAAAATAAATAGAGATTGATATTACACGCAAAGAGACAATTCGTTTTAGGTTCAAACTACTATTTGACTACAAATGATAGAAACAAAGTCAAATTATGATTAATTGATTTGAGTGAACACATTGGGTATAACTCAATGCTTTTCAGATTTCTTTTATCGACTTTGCTTGGAACTTTAACTGAATTGATTAGTTGTGCTCTAAGGGCCCGTTTAGTTCGCTGATTTGAGTTTTTAATTCGAATTGAGATGTGATTTTATATGAGAGCCTTTTATTGTAGTAAAAAAGTTAGATGTGATTGTTTGTAAGAGCTTTTTACTATAGCAAAACTCGAATTCTAAACTCGAATCAACGAAATTTTTAATGATGGTAAATTATTTCTGACTTGGGACACCAACTAAAATTTTATATGTGTACCAATTGATGTGACATGTGAGTTGTTATTTTTACATTAGTATGTGTTTAAAATATTGCTACATCAGTTAATGATAATATATTACATTTATCATTAAAAAAATGACAACTCATTGCCACGTAAGTTAATGCATAAAAGTTAATATTTGAATTGGTATCCCTAACAATACTCTTAATAAATTATTGTAGAAATTATCAAAATTGATGAATGCGGTTCAAAATTGGGAAAGAAACACCTTCATGCTCATAGGGTGACATGCTCTGATTTTCATTGCAATTTCAATTTATTCTTTTAACACTCATGTTATGTGTACGAGGGAGTCTCTTTTCAAATTTCAAAAATATCACTGATTTCAAGTACTTCGCAACATTTTCATTAAATTTAAGAAGTATTTTTTTTCAAAATGAGAATATTTTGAGATTAACTTGTTAATCATAAAACTTTCAGAGAGATGCACCAAGTACCTAAACTTTTATGTTAAATTGAAAAGCTTATTTAGTTCGCTGATTCGGGTTGAAATGCGACTGTATGTGAGAGCTTTTTACTGTATCAAAAAAGTTAGATGTGACTATTTTTGAGAACATTTTACTGTAACAAAACCTGAATTCTAAATTTAAATTGGTGAAATGAACGGGATCAAAATGTACACTCATTCAAAACGCGGTTTTATAAGAAAAAGCAATGAGAGCACTAGTTTAGTGTTAGACAAGAAATAAACAAAGTGGAATGTTTATTGATTATTTTTAAAACGCAAGTCAACTAATTTGAGTGAACACTTGTGGATCAAATCTCCTCCATACTAATGCTCATTCTCAACTAAGAAGAAACTTTATAAGAAATGCGCCTTCATCTAGTTGTCTCTCTTACCCTTTATTTTAAGTGTTGAATAAGAGGACCACAAAGCCACATGAAGAAGAAATGAAATGGCAATTCATATTTTGTAGCCTAAATTACTCTTGCTTCTCCATGATGTGACCACGTGAATATACCAATGATGGATAGAAATTAGAAGCTCAAACGATCCTCATTCGTAAGCAAATCAATCCTCTCTCTCTCTCTCTCTCTCTCTCTCTCTCTCTCTCTCTCTCTCTCTCTCCTGAAATGGTTCTAGCAATTACCTTCTAGGTGGAGGGTCACTTGTGGGTGTTAGATATGATTGTGAAATCCAACCCAACACGAAAGAAAAAAAGGGCCAATCTCATCACCATTTAACCCCAATATAAAAGAGGAAAAAGAACCAAAAATCAAACCCCTCCAAGAGACAATGAAATCAAATTCTTATCATCAGCTACCACATTAGAAACAATAATTTAACAAAAAGAGAGGAAAAAAAAAAAAAAGGAGATTACCTAAAACAATAATAAGCTGACCCATCAATGAGTTTAGTGATAAGCCATCTTTCTTCCATTTTGCAATTTCTAAACCTTCTAGAAGCTCTAGCTCCAATTACATCAAATTCCCTTTCACTTTCCTACTCAATTGCTCTTGTGGAAGAAAGAAGACAGTGACATTGACAAAAGATGGATCCTTTTATTTTTTTCTTCTAAAATCTCTCCAAGTATTAGAAATCTAGAACTTTTTTTTCTTGTTTTTTTTTTTGGCACTGACTCACTCATTGAGATCTCCAATACTTGGCCATTTCAAACCCATTCTGGGAGTAATAATAGTCCTGAATGGTCTGATCAATCTCAGCTTGTGTGTTCATCACAAATGGACCGTGCTGAACCACTGGCTCATTCAGTGGCAGCCCACCAACCAGCACAAACCTCAGTGGCTTTGACGACTTGTTCCACACACTTAAGCCATCCCCAGGACCCAAGACCAGGACATGGTGGGCTGAAACTGGGGATGAATTTAGGGACCCAAAAACTCCCTCTCCTTCAATCACATACACAAATGAGTTCCATGATTCTGGGATGCTTTGGTGAATTTGGGCTCGCGGTTTTAGAGCGAAATCCAGGTACATTGTGGGAGTTCTTGTGTAGACTGGAGACCTTATTCCCATTGATTCTCCTGCTATGACTCTCACTTCTACTCCATCTCTCTCGGTACTTGGTATCTCATCACTTGAGAGTTCTTGATATCTTGGCTCAATCCTTAACACAAAAGAGCAGGGAAAAAAAAAAAAGAAGGTATATTTGTATCAAATATAGAAATTTGGTAAAATTTCCTTAAATCATGTTTGGATCAAATTTACATGAAGGTGTCAACTTCTTGGATCAAGGTTTATGAGTGAGGAAAATTTTAGCCCAATTGTCTAACTAAAAGTAAGGAAAAACTATTGATAAGACACAATTCTGAACTGTTAATCGCAGCATAATCATATCGACAGCTTAACGAAACTTGATGAAAATCTGGAGGTTTAGAACTATGCTTACTAGAGAAGGAAGACATTTTGAAAATGTTTCTTACATTTTGTCTTTAGAGGAAAGATTGATCCAAAGCTGCAAACCCGTTTGGGGTCCTTCTCCCGCAGGCATTTCGGAGTGGATTATCCCTCTGCCTGCTGTCATCCACTGCAAAAACAAAATCAAATAAAACAAGATGAATTAATATTAATAAGAAGCTCAAGTCATTTGTTGATCTTGACAAAACTCATTCAAGAGATAAATAGAAGGGCCTTTTTTTTTATTTTTTTATTTTTATGTGCTAGAAAAAAGAAACTACAATTTGCTCTTTACCTGTACATCCCCTGTTCTGATTGTACCTTTATGTCCAGCAAAGTCTTGGTGAGTAATAGCTCCCTAAAATCCCCATTAAAAAATATATATATATATTACTTCACAATTGAACTTTCTTTTCCCACTGTCTTAAACACATGAAGTTTCTGGGGACAAAAAAAAAAAAAAAAAAAAGACACAAAACAAGTCTTACCTGTAACATGTATGTAACAGTCTCAAAACCTAATAGACAAGTGGCACATCAGAACATAACCCAAATCAAATGTTTTTTTTTTTATTTAAAAGAAAAAATCCCACTACAAAAACTGATTATGGAGACAAAAAAAGTACAAAAATAGCAATGAAAATGGAGGAGATGAATAAAGAACCTCTGTGTGGATGGTCAGGAAATCCAGCTGGTGGACTTACTGCAAGATTGAAAATGTCGTTAGCCAAAGTAACAACGCATATTATATTCCCCTAATGGACATTTGAAACATGAAAAGAAGCACAAATTTTCATTTTTGCTATACCTGAAAAATCATCCAGCATGAGAAAAGGATCCAAGTTCTTCAAATCACTCCTGAAAAAGTTTTGACCCAAAACAACAATCAATAAACCAGATTGGAAGAAGTAAAATTGAGAAGAACCCATGAACCCAAATTTTCTTTTTCGAACCCGGGTGGGGGGATTGGAACTATTCACCATTAGGCCATATCTCTAAAAGAAAAAAAAAAAGGTTCAAAAAAAAAAAAAACAAAAAGAAAAGAAAAGCCCATATAAAATTTACCTTCCAATGCCTCTTCTAACGACAGCACCATCACCTTCATGTTGAAGCTTGGCCAGGACCTTCTTGGCCACCAATCTGGGTCTGTTAAAGGCAGGGCTTTGGTCTGGTTCAGACATGGTATTTCTGATCAAGAAAGGAACTTTTGGTAATTTTGTGTTATAAAATAACAACTTTTGTGTTATGGCTCTCATAAAAACCTTCTATATTCACCTTTTTGGATGCGGGTATTTGAACGAGCTTCTTCCATATATATAGACACACGCACGACGACATTGAAGAATATGGAAAGAAATAGAAGGATTTGAAGAAGCAGGAAAGGAAGGCTTTGAGGTTAGTTGGTTGGGTCTGACATGGGGAAGTTGGATGGAGGCGTGAGGAAAATATGGGGTAGGACCCACTTTTCCTTTCTTGGACCCACGATGATTAATGATGTCAACCTATTGTCATGGTGATGATAGGAGTTTTTTTTTTTCCCAAAAAAACAAAAAACAGAAATGTTAAAAAGGAAACGAAAGGAGAACAGACTTTTTTTGGAAGTCAAAATAGTTATTGGTTTTTTTTTTTCTTTTTAAAATTTTTTTTGGTGTTTTTTTAGAACACCTGTATTTTCTACTTATTAGTGTTTAGATTTGTATTAAATATGTTCAAAATTTAAATTAAATTAAAAAAATAATACAAATTTAACGATTAATAAATTAAAAACATTAATGCTCCTAAAAAAAATAAACACCAGAAAAAAATCTTATTTTTTTCATCGTCTCAGTTGAAAAGCATTTACACTTTTATGATCTCTTTTTGGCACAAATATTTTCTCCTAGAGATATTGTAGATCTTTTTGTTTTGGACTTTCTTGTTCTTTTATTTGGAACACTAGTATTCTTTACTTTTATAAAAATTTATTTATTCTGCACACTTTTTAATATGATGTGATTTTGATCAGATTTAACAGTTGAAAAAGTAAGAAATACCGGTGTTTCTAAAAAGAAGAAAACACTAGATAAACTCTTTTTTTTTTATAAAGACTTCAATAGGATTTGACTCGAACTTTAGGTAATTATCGTACAAAAAAAAAAAAAAGAAACGATTTCAGCCGTTGAAAGAAAGTGATCAGTCAGAGAAAATAATTTTGACTCACAAAAGAAAGTTAAAAATGCTTAGGGGTATCACCGATGCTAAGCACTACATTAATAAAAGGTAGCCTCCACCAATATATTTCACGCTGTGAAACCCACCTTCTATTAGTAGATGGTGTTTAATATCACCGATGTCTTATAATAATACTAAAAAAAAATTATCGACTAGAAATAATCTCACTTTTTTTAACTACTTTCTTTTCACGGTCAAGATCTTTTTCATAATCTAATGATTAAAATTGAGCAACATAGCTAAAGAAATTGAAACGTGTCACAGTTTTCTCCTAAACTTTAAAGGAAAGGGAAAAATGTATAAACAATTAAGGTAATAGAATTGTTTGTATTGGCCATAATTTTTAATTAATGATATGATGTGTATTAGTTTTTCACTGAAAGATTTTCGACTTTCTTTTTTTAAAAAAAATATTTCGAAGGTTCTTGTTTTAGTAGATATTTAGTTTATGGATTTAGAATTATGATTCAGAACCATTTTTAGTTTACGTGTATTTTTTTGAGAAAAAATATTATAACGAGCCACAAATCATGATTCAAACCATGACACGAATCCTCATACCAAACTAGAGTTTTTCTGGTGTTTTTTCTTTTTTAAGAACATCGGTGTTCCCTGCTTATCAGCCGTCAAATTTGTATTACCTTTTCAATTTGATTTTACTTTTGACCAGATTTAATATAGATATGACAGCTAATAATCAGGAAACACTAGTGTTCTTAAAAAAGAAGGAACACCAGAGAAATCCTTTTTTGTTTTTCGATTGTCCATTAATGGAACATTCCAAATTAGTTCTGATCATAACATTTCTTTAAAAGGGGGTTTCTCCGGTAATCTCAGTTTTTTAACTATTGAATCTGATTAAAATCACATCATGTTAAAAAAAATATACAGAATAGATAAATTATAATATAAATTTAACCGCTGCAAGATAAAAGACTATAAGTAGGCAATTTTTGCAGAGACTAACAAAGAAAGTCTCTTATTTTTAACCTATTTTCTTTAGGGAGGCTGAAGAATATTAGCTGCCCCTTCAAAAACAATAAAAAAGAAAGGAAGAAGAAGAAGAATATCAGCTGAAGTTTGGATTCACGAAAAAGGTGGACGAAGATTCAAATAGTAAAAAATAAAAAAAATAAAAAAATAAAGTAAGAAGAATACAATCTGTAAAAAAAAATAAAAAAATATCATTTAAGATGATAAAAAATTTTATTTATGTCACTCTATTAAAAAATAAACAACTGTTATTCAATTAATTAAAAAAAAACAGAAAGACATACTGACATTTAATTATTTAAAATGCCATAAATAATAAATTTGTACAAAACGATGACAAACTATATATTTTTCTTTTTTTTAAGGTAAACTGTGTACTTTTCTCAATACAATACATACGTGTATGTATGTATGTAAACAAATCATATAGATTCTTAAATATTTTCTTAATCTCTCAGATGAGGAGAGTTTTATTTTCTTAGATCTTCAACTCTTAAAATTAGTATTACTGTCCAAAAGTGAGTTAGGATCAAATTAATTAAGGCAAGGAATGTTTCAAAATCCAAAAGAAAACAAGGCAGAGACTAAAATGGAGTTCAAAAAGAATTTGATTTATAATCTAACAAATACGTTGTTTTTTCTCCTAAAAAGAATCCTTTCTTTTTCTTTTTTCTTTTTTTTTTAGAATGAGAGGATACATGTTTAATTATATATAAGTCTGAAATCTTTGGTAATTGCGGCTTTCACAATTAAAAGTCTTAAGTCTTGTTCACTTTACAAATTCGAGTTGAGATGTGACATTCTTTGAGAGCTTTTAACTGTAACAGAAAAAATTAAATGTGATATTTTTTAAGAGCTTTTAACTATAAAAACCTAAAATTTAAAATTCAAATCGATAAAATAAACGAGACCTTAATAATTTGTTCAAATATGCACTCGATAGCTCTGGAAAAATTAATAAAGGGGAAAATAACCCACAATTCAAGGAGGGGAAAAAAAGACGTAGAAGCCAAATAGTTTTCAGACACAAATTTAGATTGCCTATGTTACTGTAAAACATATGGTGGTTCTAACATACACCTTTTAATTTAAAATTTCTTATCAATTCAAGACCATACGAGGTGCAAAAATTTTAAATTAGGCCATTTTTTAAGTGAAAACTTGCCTTATTGAAAAGATGATAAATCAGCTTGTATAAAACACTTGATAAATCTAAGACAAGATGCAAACTAAGGTTTCGTTCATTTCACCGATTCGAGTTTTTAGTTTTAGATTTTTACAGTAAAAAACTCTCATAAAATGTTACATCTAACTTTTCTGTTACAGTGAAAAGCTCTCAGAAAATATCACATCTTAACTCAAATTGAAAACTCGAATCCGCGAAGTGAACGTGGCTTAAATACATCAGATGACTTCTTTTGGGTTGATGTAATTTTATTTTGTTTTTCTTGAGCTTTGGTATCTTTTTCATTTTATTTTAATAAATTAAATAGGGTTAATTAGTATAGGATAAGTTTGGTAATGGATGTGCCAATTTAATTGAGATTTACCTGAAAACTTTAGAATGCACATCAAGTTCTATATATACATTGGAAATCTAGTTTGTTATCTACCCACATATAAAGAGAGAATGGGTTTTTAAATGTTGTTAACGAAACATTTCGTTCACTTTTTTTTTTTTTTTTTAAACGTACCTTCTTTCTTTTTCTTTCTAACTTTCGTCCCTTTTCCTTTCTTTCTTTTTTTTTATCCTCCCTTTTACATTTTTATCTTTTTTTCCCTATTATACTTTAATCTTTAATTTTCTATTTAAATAATTTCTTCTCATACATATCTCTGTCTAACTTTTTAAAATTATGCTCTTCCG
>NW_010365950.1:330678-353423 GCF_000414095.1 Morus notabilis
AAAATGTTTTGTAAGTTGATTTATTTTATTTTTTTCTCGTTTTTTATTTCATTCATTTCCCCACTCTTTTATTTTTTTTGTCTTCTCCCTTTTCTTTTTATTTCATTCATTTTCTCCCGCTCTTTTATTTTTCTGTCTTCTCCCTTTTCTTTTATTCTTATTCTTTTTATCTCATTATATATTTTCTTTATTCTCTAAATGAGACCCTAATAAATATTTTTCATTCTTACCTACAGAATTTCGGGTGCATACACGCACGATTTCAACAAGTACATATACTACATAGTTAAATTGGAACGGGGCAATTACCTTGGCCTAAGAGGTCTTGTTCTTGAGTCCGCAGTGCTTATTGCAAAAAGTTTCCCATGAAATGAAAAAAAGGGAGTTTTTCTAGTAGGTCGGTCCTATCGGTAGCGTCAATTTCTGATTTTTAGATCAGGATAAAATCATATCAGATTAAAAAAGTGTACAGAATATATAGTTTTTAATATGACTGAAAATAAAAAACTATCTGACAATTTATTTATTTTTCGATCCTACCAAAGAAGCTCCTTAAAAAAGACAACTAAAAGTAAAACACATAATGAAACTTTATTATTGAAACTTATTATTGATATAATTTTTTTCTTACTCCTCACGCACCCACATGTGATATTCCCAAATAAGTAACCTTTTAATGTATAAACTCAACTATTTTTAGATTTACAACAAAACTCCAATTTCCACCTTTCAACTATCTCACAAAAGTTTGCATAATGGAATAATTTATTTCTGGCTATTTACTACACCATATACATATTGTATATACGATTGGTATATAATTAAAATATATATGGACAAGTTTTCAATTGTTGGTAGTTACCACTAAATATAAAAATTTAATAACGCGTTGTGATAAGAATATAATTCTATTAATTATCATGAATATTTTTGATCAACTATTTTTCATCTATGGTTATATATATAATCTGTGTATATTTGTATGAAAAAATGTAATAATAATATTTTATTTTTCGCTTTCAAAAAAAGAATCTTTTGTTTAATTTATAAATTTCTCTTTTATATATATATATATATATATATATATATATATATATACGGAAAAAAAGAGTTTGTCGTTGTAGGCACAATCTAACTATAATTCTACATCTGATTCCATCAAAGAAAAAGAAAAGGTTATTGAAGCGGTGGAGAAGTAATAATCTTTAGAAATAGTTAGCGGTAATTTTAAAATTATAGGAGCGTATTAAATATAAATTTAATCGTTTTAAATTATGTGTGATGTTTCTTTCAAAGGAGATGTCTAGAGAGTTTATATGTGTACCAATAGAATCACCTTAAAACATATGAATAAATCATTCTATCATTTTTTTTATTTTAAAGATAACTTAATTTTGAAAGGGTTTTAATTTTTTTATCATTATTATATGGTGTATTTTAGCGTGACAAAATGAGTACATTACATCATCTTTTGTATATATAAAAACAGTACTTTATAGCTTATGAAAATATCGCTTAGGTACCTCGTTCCGTTTTTACGTTTTCAACCAATTACCATGAACTAATTTCTTTAAAACATCAGAAATCATGAAATTAAAAAAAAAAAAATTAAAAAGAAAGCAGATCTGATTATAGCAAACGTATTGCTTTAATGAATCATCTGAAGAAACATGTACAACATATATTTACTCCCTCCCAACTGTTATAAAAGCATATTAGATACTAGAAAAAAAAGGCTTTTGGGTTAAAAAAAAAATAAAAAATAAAAAAAAATAAAAAATAAAAAAAATAAAAAAAATAAAAAACAGGTTGCTTAGCCTAAAATCTGGGTATGTTCTCTAATGAAGCGAAATTTCAACTATCAAAATCTGGGTATTTTCTGTTAAGATATGCTTGTCTAAAAACAAAAGAAGAAGAAGAAGAAGAAGAAAGAATACAAATTTCTTATCCCGTTTTCTTAACCTATTGACCGTGCCCAATACTATTTTGACAACTCATTTAATTGGTTAAGTAGTTTTCACATTCAATATTTATTATGTAACAAAATTCTTAAATTTAGATGATGAGATAATATTGGCGAACATCCAATAAGACAAGAAATTCTGGACAAGAGATGTGGAGTCGGGTCTGAATAGGAAGAAAGCGACAAAAAATTGAGAGAAGTTTAAGATTAGAACACGTGGATTATTGAAGCAGAGTTTTGCGTGCCAGGACATATATATTGGATTACTTTAGGGAGAAAGAGAGAAATAAATCAAGATTTGAGATGGATTAAAATTAATAGGTTAATAATTTATATAAGTTAATAAATAGATTAAATTACTGTTTTCGTTCGTAACTTGTCTAATTATGAACTATAACTTGATAAGTTATTATCCATAATTATTCATAACTTATCTGATTATAAACCATAACTTGACAAGTTTGTTCATAACTTATCTAGTTATGAACCATAACTTGACAAATTATGACCTATTAATTTCTATAACTAAAAATTAACCTATATACTTTCGTAAGCTTTTTATATTAACTTATTTTCTACTATTAGCTCCTTTCTATTTTTTTGGCCATAAATAACTTTTTATCTTTTTATTATTATTATTTGTTCCCTAATGACCTATATTCTACGTCATGAAATAGTAGAAATACTATGAGGTGGCAATATGTAAGAGCTGATCATATATGAATATTGATAATTATTCTAGTATAAAAACATGCATATGTATGTCCTGAAATATTGAATATACGAAGACCCGCTCATTGAAGCATTCCAACATTGACCGTATTAAAAGATTAAAATTAGACATCAACAAGTACTTAGAAAATGAATTACATGTATGCATAATTAAATAGAGGTTCAAGCTTGGTGTGTTTCGCTTTGCCTCTACAACCTTCATTGTATTTTTCTTTATGAGATTCTTTAATACGCTAACGTATTGATAGGTCAAGTTTTTTTAACCGTTAAATCTGTATATTTTTTAACTTTTACGTGATTTTATACAGATTTAACAGATAAAAAACTTAACATACTAATATTTTAGCATATCGAAAAAAAGTCTTTTTTTATTATTATTATAACATGTGCCACCTTTTATCATTTGGTTTTGATTTAGATGTTGATGATATCCATTAAATGACTTTTTTTTTTCACTTTTGAAGACTAAAATGGATTGTTGTTGGTGATCTGTCTTTTTTATGGTTAAGCGGGAAAAAAATCTCTTATGTCATATCCACTGGACAGCTATTTGCTAATAAAGTAGCATAATTGGGGCTGCCAAACTTAAACTTTGGCTGACGTTCATGTTAGCTAATATGTGATGCTTAAAGACGAGTTTTGAGTTGAGTAGGGAATCGTCCCTAGAGAGAACGAAAGAAAGGGAGGTTGAGAAGTCATAAAAGAGAGAGGGCCGGCAAGAGCTTGGGAGCCACCTCCGCGTGCATTGTCAGGCTTTCGATTTTGAAATTTGGTCCCCATGCTTGTCTAGTTATGTGCTTTCTAGTTAAAGAAAAATATACCCGGAAGCATCTACGGTGATTTCAGATTGGATATCCAATTCAACTTCGACATAAGATTTGCCTCCAGGTAGTCTCACGTTACTCCATTCACGAACATAATCTTCATCCTGCAAGTCACGATCCTCCACGATCACGATCATCACCAGGTCCTTGATTGCTCACGATGTGCGTGATTATTACAAAGGCAGAGCCCGAACAACCACGATAAACCCACAACTCAAGAACCTATGGAAGACTAGGAAAGAGAGAGAGAGAGAGAAACTGAAAAGATTCGACATATTTCTGTCACACTCGTTTTGTCATTTGCTATCTAGCTATTTGTAGTCACACCTATCATAACGGGAGTAAGCAATGAAAAGTATCTCTTTAGTTGTTTGCCAGAGATTAAGTCACCTGATTACTTTATCCGTCAAAATATTGAAAATATTTCATAATATTTCTAATAGGATAATTTTCATTTTCTCGTAGATTTTATTCTAAATAAAATTTGGGCGTTGACTTTTAGACTATGCACCATTATTGGCGCCTCAAAATCCAACATTAGTTAGAAGCTTTCATTCAGGTGGATAAAACGTGGAATGGAGAATGGTGGTTGTTGATTTAGAGAGTTGTACGTAGCCTACTTGTATGATGTCCAATAGTCAAGATTCTTCATGATTTTGATTAACGCGATGGCGAGCCTGTGGTGGTGGCGCTTTAGGCTGCTGATGGCGATGGTGGCAGCTTTGTGGAGTCCACACACCGCTATTCAGGTGAAACTTCGACATCATAATCGATCTCTCGGGCTCTGCTACTTTTTTTTGGTTTTTTCCTTGGTTGTCTCATCGCTGGAGTCTGTGACTGTGGTGTTGGATTTTTTTCTTTAAGGTTTCTTTGCGTTTTGTTTTGCAATAACAGTGGTTTTAACACCGACTTTATAGTTATTAGTCTCATTTTCTAATGTTACATTTTGTATACTCAGTGGTGTCTTGTCTAGCCTTGGTGCTATGATTTTCTCGATCTCCATCAATTGTAGACATTTTACTTAAGAGCTGTAACGACCCGACTTTTTAAGTCGTTACTGAACGTGACTTATGGTAGGAAAACTTAATTAATTTTGTATAATTTAACACTTGGTTACCCAAAATTCTGGTTTTTTTTTTTTTTTTTTTTTTTGAAACATATTTTAAAGTAGCTCCTTGTCATTGAAACATATTGCAGAAATAACATAAATGAATTTCGGTTACAAGTTCGAACTAGTGCATCGGTATGATATAGTGTCTGCAACTATAACCAATTTTAATTCTTCTTAACTTGAAAGAATTGATGGGCGTCAAGTGAAACCCTCATAGTCTTTAACATAAAACTCGTTTACTTAAACCATAATCTTAAACTATGTAAACCTTGAGCAGATTTTAACTACAAGGTGGTATTCATTGCCCAATCCCTCCACCGTACATGCCCTCTACCACAAGTCCACCAATGAGTTGTAGGGTTCATACCTAAAGCATGAACAAACTTAGTAAGCTAAAAAGCTAAGCGAGTACAAATATTACTCACAAAATATTTTTCAAACATAACAATGTGATAAAGAATGCATGATCACTTATGCTTCATCATGGAAATCCTATTATTATTTGGGACCCTGTGCTCGTACTAATGTGCACAAAGCCAAGGAGAGTAGGGGAACAACCCAAACATTTAGTCCGACTACACCAAGGTCATAATTAATGTATTTAGTTAACCTCCCGTCACCAAGTGTCGGAGGAATTAACCTCCCATTCCCCAAGGTCGGAGGGCAACACAACACTTTACATCTCATCATTACCTTAGCCACTTACTTAGATGTGCTAGCGTTTACGCCCTTAGGAATAAATGTAACAATGCTTTTGAGACAATTTGACTATTAATAAATATTTATTTATTTCATATATCTATGTATTGTACTCTTTACATTCATATTACTTGAATGTATGATAAGCAAACTGGAAGTTTGAGCCTATCATTCTAAGTCTTTAGATTGTGCATGTAATGAGAAGAACATGCAGTTGACAGGAATCTAAAAATGATAGTCTAATCAAGAGAATAAAGTTAGACGCTTTATTCTTGTTAAGATTGTTATGTTGTCTACTTCCTAACGGAGATGGCTTGTCTTAGTCGTCGGAGGTGGGACACCTTGAGTAGAGACATTGATATAGTTCCTAGTGGTGGAATCTATATTAGATCAGACCAAACTTGAATTTTTAAATTAATAATTCCGTTAGAATAAAATAATTCACTTTTGACGAATTATATGTGGTCTTTTTAATCCTGAGATGAATAATGGACCCGTATGCTTGACTTATATCCCTTGATGTATCAAAGGGAAACATCCTGACATTATGTAAATGTACGCTTACTGGTACGTTAGGGATATGACTCTTATGTGTGTAGATTTATTATTCATAGATAATGAATCAATGGCTCCTATAAAGAGTTAATGATATCCTCTTATGGCATTATACAGGGATTAGAAAATATGAGCGCTCGTCCATTAGACTATTTTGCGTTATCTAATGGTTTACTATTTGTATTGGCATGAATAGTGGTTTTTCTGATGGAATGGTAATAGAACATAAGAAAAATATAATCAAGAAAGTAAAATAGAACTTGGCCTTAAATCAATTATGCATATCCTATGGGGATGACACATTAATATAAATGAATCGTGGACGAGAGTTATTTGAAGCTTTGTAAATATACTATATAGATCGAGAGTGTAGCTATAAGCTTTTAGTGGAGTAGCACTAAAGTTTATAATCATGTGATGAACTTGTAGGTTAACAAGTCCTATCGTTATTATCGTAGCTTAATCTATATATGTCCAGCGAGTCCCTTTGCTAGCTCATATACTTCCCCAATATGATACAACGTATTTTCTACATATTGGTCACTTATGTTATTTCCGCTAAAGGTTCAAAGTCAATGTGATATCGGTTGTTAATTCATGAGTAATTTATCAGGTAAATTAAATTGATAAATTAATTCTAGATAAATTGGTTGAATTATTATTTTGAGTTTTATTTAATATGGGAAGACTATTATATGACTGTTTTGATTAGGTCACTTCTATATTAGGTTATTTGAATAAAAAAAAATGAAGCTTTGTACAAGTATTCCTTATTAATAACTTGAGAAACAAGTTTCTTGGAACAGGTACCGGTCCACCGGTGGAAAATACACTGTCCGTACCGAACGACCGGTGATAACGCACGGAGACGCGCTGACGTGGCAAAACCGACTCTGTACACGAGATTGACTTTGAGAAACCTAATTGTTGCAGGAATATGACTTCCTAAACTCTATAAATAGTCCAGTAAGTTTCATTATTTATTAGATCACTTGAGAGACTTTTTGGGCGCTATTGGTAAGGGTTCCTGAAAGGAAAAATTGGTTAAATCTCAAGATTAATTTTTCTTTTGGCTCTCTTTTGGTTGGAAGGAGTTATAGAATACCAAGGAGAAATTGAATGATGTGTGCCTACTTGCTCTCCTGTCATGAAAATGAGAATAGGAAAGAAGACTAGTTGGTTGAGGCCCTTCTGGTTGCTGTTTTGAATGCTTTGATTTGTTAGACGTGTTGTTTCCATAATCATACCTTTAGAGATTTAGGAAACAACACGTCTAACAAATCAAAGCATTCCAAACAGGAGCTGGAAGAGCCTCAACCAATTGGTCTTCTTTGCTATTCTCGTTTCCACGATCGGAGTGCGGGTGGGCACACTTCGTTCAATCTCCCCTTGATATTCTTGAACTTCTTCCAACCACAAGAGAGCCAGAGAAGAAATCATTCTTGAGAATTAAGTAATTTTTACTCTCAGGAATCATTTAGTAATGGCCCCAAAAAGTCTCTTAAGTCATCTTATAAATAATGTGACTTTCTGGGCTATTTATAGTGTTTAAGAAGTCGTATACCCGCAACAATTAGGTTTCCCAAAGCTTAGCTCACTTACAGAGTCAGTTACACCACGTCAGCATGCGTTATACGTTATCACCAGTCGACTGGTGACAGAGAAGTTATAACTCAGTGATCGACATTTCCTTCCTGAACCGGTTGACCGGTGTACACTAACCTGGTTGATCGGTACGCATACGGGAAAGTTGTTTTCCTAGCTTTTCAATACGGGAAACTTTCACAGAGCCTAAGTTTTAATTCAAGCAACCCAATAGGAAAGTTACCTGATCAAAACAGTCATATAATAGTCTTCTCATATTAAATAGTTCTCAAAAATAATAATTGAACCGATTTATCTAGAATTAATTTAACAATTAATCCACCCGATAAATTACTCATCAATTAATTAACCGATCTCATATTAACATTGAACCTCTGTTATGTAAATAACACAAGTTACCAATATGTAGGAAATACGTCGTATTCATACAGAAAATTATGTGAGCTAGCAAATGGACCCGATGGACATATATAAATCAAGTTCATATAATCACAACGCTACTTGTAAATCAACAAGTCCGTCTCATGATTATAAAACTCTAGCGCTACTACATTAAAAGCCTAGAGCTGCACTCTCGATTTATATAGCACATTTACAAAGCTCTGTAGCTCTCGTCCATGACTCAATATATTAGTGTATCATCACCATAGGATATCCATAATCGAGTTAAGGTCAAGTTCCGTTTTACCTTCCCGATTATATTTATCTTATGTTCCATTACCACTCCACTGAAAAACCACTATTCGTACCATTACAAATAGTAAACCATTAGATAACACAGAGTAGTCTAATGGTCGAGCGCTCGTGTTTTCCAATCCACGGATAATGCATAAGAGGATATCATTGACTCTTTATAGGAGCTATAAATTCCACTATTTATGAATAACGAATCTACGCATACACAAGTCATACCCCCAATGTACTGGTAAGCGTACCTTTACATAATGTCAGGATGTCTCCCTTTGGTACATCAAAAGATACAAGTTAAGCATATGAGTTCATTATCCATCTCAGGATTAAGATGACCACATATAGTTCGTGAAAAGTGAATTGTTTTATGCAAACAGAATTATTAATTAAAACAATTCAACTTTGGTCCAACCCAATATAGATTTCACCAATAGAAACTATATCAATGTCTCTACCCATGGAGTCCCACCTCTGACGACCAAGACAAGCTGTCTCCGTTACGAAGTATACAACATAACAATCTTAACGTGAATAAAGTGCCCAACTTTATTCCCTCAATTATGAATCATATGATTAAGACTACCATCTTTAGATTCCTATTTTCTGCATGTTCTTCTCATTACATGCACGACCTAAAGATTTATAATGACAGTTTTAAACTTTCAGTTTGCTTATCATACATTCAACTAATATAAAAGTAAAGAGGACAATACATAGATATACGAAGGGATATTGAATGCGTGTATTACACATAATGTAATTATGTGCAACCGGGACACAAACATGATTTGAATTTCTGATAATTTCTGTTAAGTATAGAAATTTGAATTGAGTCTGCCGATGGTCATATATAGAATGATCTCAATCCTGAGTTATTAGCAGACTCATATTTATGAATTTGTGTCTTTTGATTTACTCGGTACGGATTTTGAGATTCTAAATCTTATACATTTTATCTTGGAGACATGATGAAGTAGGTAGCTGAGAATATTAATATACGAGATATAATTCATTCCATCTTGAATAAAGAAGTAAATAAATAATTCTCTTAATGGTTGATTTGGTACTTCAATCAGTAACGAGCTCGTACTCATGAATTTGTTATATGAATATACTATTCATTAGGGAATCAATGATACTCAAGGATAAAAATGTATTTAGAGAGGTTAACGGATTTCACTTGGCTCTAATTATGAATTATTTATGGAGGATTGATCTATATGTAATGGTTATATCAAATGGACACTTCAAAGTTTGGAAGTAAATTATATCTATAATTACGAGAGTATAATTTTAAGTTTATAGTGTAGTAACTTTAGAATTAATAGAATTAATTAATTAATTAAAGAGTTTGATTAATTATTAATTTTATTAGAGCTCAAAATTATAGGTCTATGAGTCCCCGTGTCGTCATTGTAAATCTACAAGATACTAAGGACAAAATGAGAATTTTTAGGATTATTGAATTCTAAGTAAAACACTCAAAAATAATTAATTGAGAATTAATTAAATATTAAATAATGTGATTATTTAATTTAAATTTTAGAACACACTTGTGATGAAGATCACAAGTGTCACACACCCAACACTGTTAGAATCCCTTTGGGATTCAGTTGCTTGCTCTCTAAGTTATCTAGTTGACTTATTTGATAAGTTATTCAATTGGAATTCAAATTGAATGTAAGTTTGACTTTAATTTGATTTTGAATTTTCAGTTAAAATTAGACAACTGGATAAAGGAGAAATTTTATCTCCTCCTTATTTACAGCTAGAGAGAGTGGAAATTGTTGTAAAATTAAATGGACATTTTATTTGATTTTAAATAGGATTTAGAATTGTTATTTTCTAAAACTTTATCTTAAGAAATAAGATAGAGTTTCTCTAAGACTTTGAGAGGTACTCTATAAATAAGAGGTAGCAGAAAATTGGAGAATGTAATTTTTTAGCATCCAAGTGTTGGTGTGGCCGAATTTTACTGTGTGAAAAAGAGAAGAAAAGTTCTTCATTCCAAGTTCCACGTCGCACATGTGTTGATGTTTGTGAAAGACTTGAGTATTTTGAGTGTAAATCCTATTTTGTTTAAGGTGTGCCCACACATACATTCTTCGTAGATTTAAGGACTTGGCAAGGAAGATTCAGGTATTCCAAATAAGCTCAGAGCAATGATTATTCGTGGTCAAAAAACTCAAGTTATCATCATAATCGGTCGCTAGGTATAATTCATAGTCTAATTGTAATTGGTGTACAATAATATATGCTATAGAGTGTTTCAAAAGTTTTATGAAAATATTTTGTTATACACGATCTGTAGATACACGCTTCCGCATAGAAAATCGTTTTCAAAATAAACAATTTTTCATTTAAAAATAAATTATGTACTTATTATATTAAAATTAATCATAACTAAATATTTTATAAAAATAGAATAGTACGATAATAAATTAAATAGTATAATTATTTAAATATAAAAATAAATTATCAAAATTGAAATAAAATTAAAAATTAAAAATTAAAGTATTAAAGTATTAAAAATTGACATATATTATTAATTTTAATAAACAAAATAAAGTACATATTTATTGTGTTAAAGTTAACAATAATTAAGTTAATTATAGGAATTGTCTTCCGTAAGACACCTAGGAAGGTGCGGATTAGTTAGGGTGCGTTTAGTAGATGGATCCAGAATTTTGATTCTGGATCCTAGTTCAGAATCATTGTTTATTTATAGTGATTATAAATCATGATTCAGAATCAATGTTTAGTTTGGATGATTCTGAATCTGATGTGATATTTTAAATTAGCTCAAATCATGATTTTAAAACTACAATCCCTTTTGATTTAAGGTGATTCAAATCTCTAATTCTGAATCATAGTTTCATAATCATGATTTGAACCCAAAATTATGAATCATGATTAGAATCACTCTAATTTAAATCATCGTACCAAACGAACCCTTAGTCTGACAGCCTACGTAAACAACTGTTCATTAAAAAAATGAGGTAAATGACTTTAATGAATAACAAAATGATCGGTATTTTCTTTAAAAAAAAAAAAAAAAAAAAAAAAAAACGCATAGGAACAATCAGAAGCTTTTTAATCTTTGAGTTTCTCGTGGTAAGAAGAACGGTTTTGATAATAGTGGTGCACCGAAATAAAAATAGACATGCCCAAATAAAATGGTGTTTGCTCGGAATAGTGAATGAGAGAGGACAAAAAACAGAGCAACCAAAAATCAGTTTTTTTTTTTTTTTTCCTTTCAAATTTGGAAGATTAAAAGAAGAAGAAGGAGAAGAAGACGACGTTGGTTTTTTACAGAACAATGATTTACGTTGAGGTTAGTTCACCAAAATGCTCACTGAAAATCAATCACAATAATTTTTTCTTTAAAAGAAATATAAACAGAGTGATGGAAATTTTCTCTCTTTTAATCCAAATCTTAAATGTTCTTTAGAAACTCAAATGGAAAAAAGAAAATCTCTGTTGAAAAAACGGTAACGAGTAGCGCATCGAAATTTTAAAATTTTTAATTTAATACTAAAATCAACTTAAAATATATTCATGTTGCTATATAATATAAATATTAAAGTCTAAATCATATCTTTAGAAAATTTAGAAACAACACGTCTAACAGATTAAATTGTTACAAACAGCAACAAAAAGTATCTCTTCTTTGTTATTCTCATTTCTACGTTCTGAGTGTGAGGGGACATACGTCATTCAATCTCCCCTTAGTATATATTGAACTTCTTCCAACCACAAGAGAGTCAAAGAAAAATTTTGAAATTTGATCAGTTTTTCCTCTCAAGAACCCTTACCAATAGCTCATAAAAAGTCTATTATGTGATCTAATTAATAATGAGACTTATTAGGTTATTTATAGAGTTTAAGAAGTCATGTCCGCTGAACAACTACACTAGCTCGCTTCCTCGCGTGCTTTCTCAAAGCGTTGCTAGCTGAACGGCCGAACAACTAGCTTTAGGCTTACTCGTAGCGTTGCTAGCTTGATGGCTTGCTTTCTTAAAACAACTAGCTAGTGCTAGTTTTCCTTCTCGCTTGACCGCTGCGTGAATAGAACGATAGGTGACGAACTTTCCATAAGAGTACCTTTCTATCTTCAGACTCTAAGAGCTAGAAGGAGAGGACTCCCACTCGCAATCCTATTCCGGGATAAAAGATCGCACATCAGAATCCCAAACTGGAAGACCGACCCACTCTAAGCGGGATCAATCTGATTCGCGTTAAAGCTCCCCTGCCCGTCTACCACGTGGCCTTACGAAGGCTAGGCCCCTTCTTCTTGCCTTTCACTTGTCGCCTTAAGCTTCCTGCGGTTTTTTTATTATTAAAAATTTAAATAGCAGCAAGACAAAAACAGGATGCAAAAAACCTAAAGCTCTTCTTTTTTTTTAGTTCCTCCCGCTTACATACCCGGCTCAACATTCTTGGAAAACAATCGAATCGAGGGTCCGGAGGAGAATTGGCCATTCAATCTTGTAAACTAATCGAGACCGAAATTGGAAAAAGAGATACGAACGGAGAGGAATAACCAATCGATGATTCCTACAATAATTAGGTCTCCCAAAGCCTAATTCACGCAATTAATTGCATTAAGTCGGTTTAACCACGATAATAGACACAATCGGTCGACCGGTTCCAGAGCCTTTATAAACCCATCAATCCACCGGTTCCAACGAAACCGGCACAAAAAGTTACGTTCCGGTTGACCAGCCTCCATCATAGGTCGACCGATACTATTCTGATTTCCAATTTTCTCAGTTTATTTAATACGGGAAACTTGCACAAAACCTCATTTTTAATTTAGATAACCCAATGTAGAAGTTACCTGATTAAAACGATCATGTAATAGCTTTCCCATATTAAATAAAACCTAAAATAATAATTGAACCAATTTATTTTGAATTGATTCAACAAGTAATTTAATTAATAAATTACTCCTGAATTAATCACCGATCTCACAATTGACTTTTAAACTTTTAGTAAGAATAACATAAGTTTCTAATGTGTAGGAAATATGCCGTATCGTTACAGAAAAGTATATGAGCTAATAAAATGACCTGATTGACATATATAGATTAAGTTCCTATAATCACAGCAGCACTTGTTCACGGACAAGTTCATCACATGATTATAAACTCTAGTGATATTCCACTAAAATGCTAGAATTGCACTCTCGTCAATGACTTATTATATTAATATATCATCCCCATATGATATTCATACTCGACTTGAAATCAAGTTCCGTTTTATCTTTCTAATTATATTTATCTTATGTTTCATTATTAATTTGATAACTCTATAAAATAAAGTTATTTCCTCTCGCGTTTAAATTGATTTTGTTCTCAAGAATTTTTTGTTATTTGATTTGATTTTTAATTTAGTTTCATTTTATTTTAATTTAGTTTATTTTGTTTTGATTTTTTTTAGTTTTCTCTCTTAACTATTTTTTTTTCTCCTCATTTGTGTAAATAAATTAGGCGTGGAGTGCAATTTGGAGTTTATTTGGAATTAAAAAGACGAAAATAAGAAATAAATGAAAGTTGATCCGGAATTGCTTTCCCCACACGTAGAGCTGCTACAAGTGGCTACTCTCAATACTAGCCGTCAGATCAGCTCCTTGGATTAACCAGATCGCAAGTGCGCGTCTTCTCCCATCTCTGGAGCGTCGAAATGCTCCAGCAAGCCAAGGTGGCATCCTCAGCAGGGTGTCTGTTTTTATGCGCCGCGCCCCATGGAGATTAGCGTGCACCCGGTTCTTCTCCAAAAGTACGACGCCACAAGTCTTCTACTTCCTTCCGCTATTCATTCGCGCCACGTGTCCTTGACTTTGTCAGCAGCACTAAAGCTGATATGCCTTTCTTTTACGCGTGATTTGGGAGGATTTATAAAGCCGTTTTTGGGTAATTTTACGTTTGAAATTCGTTTTAAAATAATTTTATTTTTTATATGAAAATAAAAATAAAAATATATTTAATTTTAAATAAAAATTATTTTTAAAAATATATTAAGTAGTTTTATTAAGAGATTATTTTTAATATAAAAAAATTTATTAATATCTTTTTTTTTTTATGTTCGAGAGAGGAAAAAACGAAAATAAAAAATAAAAAATAACTAAAAATTATTTTTTATTTTTTTCTTATTTTACACTAAACTAAAAAATCGTTTTTATTTTTATTTTTTATTATTATTGTGTCAAATGTCATTTTTATTTTTTTTTTATCAAAAAACATAAAAAATAAAAATGAAAACAATTCTAAACACGATGAGTAATTAATTTGCATGAATGGTTCCTAATTTGTAATAGTTTGGTTTTTAATTTTTTTAATTTATAAAATGAACCCTAATTATCACGTAGCCCATGTACCCTTAATTACAGTGAGGTATATGTGTAAAAACACGTGTTGCTGGAATCGGGGCTGAGAGCTGAAATCCGGCATTAAAGCTTTTAAAGCTTTGCTTCGTTTAGTAGTAGTTCTGCAACTGCAAGACAAAACCCAGATAAGGTTCTAAAAAATTTTCATTATTGAAATCTTCTACTAGGTATTCTCTGATCTGCATGTATCAAGTTTCTTCTTTTGTGTTTTATCTCAGTCTCTTTCTGGGTTTTTCTTTCATGAACTAAAGAAAAACAAAAACTTTTTCTTCTGAGCCAATTTATTATCATTTTTTGGTATAAGATTTAAGTTGTTTTCAAACTCTAGCTTTGATGCATCTTTCACTATGGAAGCCCACATCTCACTGCGCTGCTCTTCTGATGGACAAAAAGAGTAGCAGCAGAAGAGGCAAAGACAGCTCGGATTCTGCCACAGAGACGACGATGAAAAACCAGTCAATTCTCTGAAAACTCCAAGAGAACAAGCTGAGGGAAACTCTAGAGGAAGCATCCGAAGATGGGTCTCTCTCCAAATCGCAAGACGTCGAGTCTTCTGAGACCTCCATGGCCAACCAGGAGGAGGCCCTTAGAAGGTCACGATCACTCGCCTCAAGGCCCAAAAAGAGTTCCTGTTAGCGTTTATGTTCTTAAGAATAAATGTAACAATGTTCTTTGAGATATTTTAACTATTAATAAAGATTGATTTATTTCATATATTCATGTATTGTCCTCTTTATATTCATATTAGTTGAATATATGATAAGTAAACTGAAAGTCTTAGACTGTCATTCTAAATTTTTAAGTCATACATGTAACAAGAAGAATATGCGGAAGACAAGAATCTAAAGATGATAGTCTAAGTCATATGATCTACAATCGAGGGAATAAAGTTAGGCGCTTTATTCATGTTAAGATTGTTATGTTGTCTACTTCCTAACATAGACGGCTTGTCTTGGTCGTTGGAGGTGAGACTCTATGGATAGAGATATTGATATAGTTTATAGTGATGAAATCTATATTGGGTCAAACCAAAGTTGAATTGTTTTAATTAATAATTCTGTTTGTATAAAACAATTCACTTTTGACGAATTATATGTGATCATCTTAATCTTGAGATGGATAATGAACCTGTATACTTGACTTGTATCCTTTGATGTACCAAAGAGAGACATCCTGACATTATGTATAGGTACGCTTACCGGTACATTGGGGGTATGACTCGTGTATGCGTAGATTCATTATTCATAGATAGTGAAATCCATAATTCCTATAAAGAGTCAATGATATCCTCTTATGCATTATCTGTGGATTGGAAAATACGAGCGCTCGGCCATTAACCTACTCTGTGTTATCTAATGGTTTACTATTTGTAATGGTACGAATAGTGATTTTCTGATGGAGTGGTAATGGAACATAAGATAAATGTAATCGGGAAGGTAAAACGGAACATAACCTCAAATCGATTATGGATATCCTATGGGGATGATACACTAATACATTGAGTGATTAACGAGAGCTATTTAGAGTTGTGTAAATGTGCTATATAAATTGAGAGTGCAGCTCTAGGCTTCTAGTGGAGTAGCGCTAGAGTTTTATAATCATCAGATATACTTGTTGGTTTACAAGTAGCGTTATGATTATAAGACCTTGATTTATATATGTCCATCGGGTCCTTTGTTAGCTCACATAATTTCCTGTAATGATACGGTGTATTTCCTACATATTGGTAACTTGTGTTATTTTCGTAAAAGAGGTTCAAAGTTAATATGAGATTGGTTAATTAATTCATGAGTGATTTATCAGATGAATTAATTGATAAATTAATTCTAGATAAATTGGTTGAATTAATGTTTCGGGTTGTTTAGTTCATAAGTAATTTATCGGGTGAATTAATTGTTAAATTAATTCTAGATAAATTATATTGAGAAGACTATTATATGACTGTTTTGATTAGGCAACTCATCTATTGGATCGCTTGAATTAAGACTGAGGCTCCATGCAAGTTTCCTGTATTGAAAAACTAGGAAAACAATTTTCCCCTGTTCAGACAGGTCGACTAGACCGGTCGATCGGTTCATGAAGGACAGGTTGACCGGTGAGTTATAATGTCTCTGTCACCAGTCGACCGGTTGTAACGTGTAGCGCATGCTGACGTGGTGAAACTGACTCTGTAAGTTAGATAAACTTTGAGAAACCTAATTGTTACGGAAATATGACTTCCTAAACACTATAAATAACTCAGTAAGTCATATTATTCATTAGATCACTTGAGAGACTTTTTGGGGGCTATTGGCAAAAGATTCCTAAGAGCAAAATTATTTAATTCTCAAAAATGATTTTTCCTTTGGCTCTCTTGTGGTTGGAAGGAGTTCAAGAGTACCAAGAGGAGATTGAACGATGTGTGCCCATCCGCACTCTGATCCTGGAAACGAGAATAGCAAAGAAGACCATTTGGTTGAGGCTCTTACGGTTGTTGTTTGGAACGCTTTGATCTGTCAGATGTCCTGTTTCATAAATCTCTAAAGGTATGATTTAGATCTTTAGTATTTATGTTATATAGCATCATAAACATGTTCTTGGTTGGCTTTGGCATTGATTTAAATTTTTTTTAAAATTTCGCTGCTCACTCGATGCCGTATCTTCCAATAGTTCCTCTACGCCACCATCCTCGCCGCCGACCGCACTTTCAACCCCAAAGACGCCCTCCCTGACCTGCATGAATCCTTCTCCAAGTTCCTCACTATATATGAACCCAAAGTACCAGTACTCTGAAAAGATTGATCAGCTGAGGATGAATGAGTATTCTCGCTTGTCTCCAAAGGTATGGGTTGATTATTGTGGATTTGGGCTTTTTTCGCTGAGTTGAAAAGATTGATTAAGGGCATTTTCATCTTCTCAGCAAAAACATGGGTCACGTGATATTTCACGTGCACTATACCATTACTTTTTGGACAGTGTTTGACAGAAAGGATGACATTGCACCCTTTTAAATAGGTTGGGGTTTGTTTCATAAAAAAAAAAAGGTTGGGGACCAAACTGTCACCTTTTCAAAAAGGTTGGGGACCATTAGTACAAATTACCATTTAACAAATACCCCTTAAAATGGTACCATTAAGAATTTTTAAGTCTCAACATTGGCCTATTGAATTTTGCCCCTTTGGAGTAAGTAATTTGATAGATAATTATCTATAATTTGACAAATTACGCTTGTGGCGGCGGGTCTCCATTTATCGGAGCTGGGTCTCCATTTATCGAAGCTGGGTCTCCGATCATCGGTGGCGGGCGTAATTTGATTGATTACTATATATAATTTGACTGATTATTATCAAAAGGGTAGAACTCCAGAATGATGTGTTTAAGGGTCAGTTTTTGCAATTTTTGAGCCGAATTTCAAAAAAGACCCCTACGAGTTTTAAGTCTCGTTAATTTCACCGATTCGAATCACAACTCCATAGTTTGTTATAGTATTTTTTATCATAAAAATTTAAATATAAGTTTTTGTGCTAGAGTGTTTACTCACAACTCAAGGTCAACTAACGAAGGAGTATAAGTGTAATTATATTAAAAAATTAATTCATAAATACACATCAACAATAAGATATCTTACCACCAAAAGCTCCAACAAAACAAAAAATTTCAAAAAGAATTTGTCAAGGATGTTCTAAAATTTTTGGACGGTTGTTGTCATGTTGTGTTTTTGACTGTCGTTAAAAGTACATAAAAATTAAAAATTATAAAAATGCCTTTTTTGATGAAAATATGATAATTCAAAACAACGTGAACCGATAGAGTATTTATTCTTCCTTCCTACACTATCAATATTCTCAAATTTGTTTTCTAATTTACCTACATTTTTAATATACCCTTTTATGTTTTCTTGTTCAAGAAATGAAACTGTTCTTTTTTTTTTTTTTTTTTTTTTTTTTTTCAAATTTTTTAAGTATCAATATTGTATAATTTTAGGCTCCTCAAAAGGAAAAAAAAAAGTGTTCTAGGTCCTCGCATATGAACATCTCAATATATACCATATTGATCGTGTATCAAACATTAACTTAAAATTGTTTAGAATTTGATACACCCTAATTGTACACTTACCAAAAGTAATAAAGCCGAAGAAGAAAAACAAAACAAGAAAAAACAAGATTTGTTCATAATTTGTTAAGTCATCTGGCGGTTTCACAACTTGAAGAAATAAAGTGCACGCAATCAAGTAAAGCTGCTTGTCGATACTTAACGGAACCTCAACGCTGATTGCTGACGACAAAAACAAGAGCAAATATGTCTTTCAACGTGACCCCAAAGTTTGTTCAACTCAAACTAACTTGTATTCCAAGCGCTTTTTCATATCTAAATTTACCTTAAATGCAACAAATCAGCAACTTAACATATCGTAAACTTGTCAGCAAAATGAACAAAAACAAACCTTCACTTGATCTCAACGGTTCTTCTTCGTCTCATCAGATTATCCAACTATCACAAGAGCCTTCTCGTATTGTTATCGAATCTGTCGAATTTTCCATACAAAATCTCCTCAAGAACTGGCAGAGAAGGAGAAAATGGAAGCTCTTCTTTAATAACATTCCCAACAACCAAAACCACCTTATTACCATATCACCATGGAGAACCAAACTAGTCGATTTCCTAGAATCCAAACAAATCCGAGCCATCGTCATCTCACTCATTATCCTCGACCTAATCCTCACAACCCTAGAACTCACTTCCGCCTTGCTTTCCTGCCAACCAATCAAGAACCGCCACAATAGTATTACACAAAAACAACAAACGTGGTATCACTGGCTCGGAATCGCCATCCTCAGCCTCCTTTTAGCGAAGATTGTAGCGTTGGCCGTGGGGCTTGGCGGTGGGGCGTTCCTGCGGCGGCCAGTTCTTGTTGTGGACGCTGCGGTGGTGGCGGCGGCGCTGGTGTTAGAAGGCTTTTTAGAGAGGAAAGGGGGAGGGCTGTTGGTTGTGGTGAGCCTGTGGCGTGTGGTTAGAGTTGTGGAGGGCGCATTTGAGCTAAGCGATGATGTCATTGAAGCGCAGATTGAAGGAATTGTTAGACAGTTTGAGGTGTTAAGGGAAGAGAATAAGATGCTTTTGCAAATCATTGGCGAAAAAGATGAGGTTATAGAGAAGCTTCAACAAGATTTGGATCGTTGTAGGGAAGACTTTTGCAGTTCCATATAGCTTGCTTTTCCTAAGAAGAAAAGTGGACTAGAAAAGTTTATCGTTCAATATATATACATACACGCACACACACACACATATATATACACACACATGATAAATTGATATAGTATTTTTTGGCTTTTTAAGGATTTGGTGAAACAGAATCTGGACCATACTTTCATCAACTAGCATCCACAGAGTCTAAAGTCACATCAACTCAAATTATATCTAGTTGGCCGATGGGAGGCATAATTTCAACATCACAACCGACAATAAGAATCAATCCTTAAATAGCCTTATTAGGTAGTCCTTCAACACGGTTCCGCCACCATACCGACACCACCTGTTGCATAAATTAGTGGTATTTATGTCTCATGATCAGCTATGTATATATATATATATATATATATTGAGTTTTCAGAATGATAGTTATGCAAGCCGTTAAATGCACAAGTACATACGTAATTTGAGATGCTAATTTAAAACGTTAAGATGAATAATTCAGCAAGTCGTATATCGTGCTATTATTAAGATTAGCTATAATATTACATAAGCAAATATAAAACAAAGCCGTCAGTGAAGTCTAAAAACTTTTACAAGTGAGTAAATCAAACACCGTAGCCTTTAAATATGTATTTGACAAGTCCACATCACAAGAAGAAAACAGTATGAGACATGTCGTCAATGCTGGGCTTTCCAAGTAGCCGAGACATTAACATTCCTGCCACTCTTGGCAGCTGTTGGGGTCCGCCCCATTTGTGGGCCGGAACAAATAATGGGGCTATAAGCCCAAATGCCAATAATGAAAAAAAAAAAAAAAAAAAAAGGGGAAAGAAGCTTGCTCTGGCAAGCTTAACTCAAGTGCAGCGTTAACAAAAGAAATTAGGGCTGCCGTGAGTAGAAATCAGGGAACCAGTGAAAGAGAAGGGAAGAAAAAAAGAGAGGAAGAAAAAAGGGGTAAGGTTTTCATATTAGTGTAAGACGATCGGCTGCTAAAACGTTGTCAGTTTCGGCTTAAATTTGACATGGAGAATCCTTGCGGCGAGCTCTTCTCATCTACCGGTCTTAATTTCTCATTTAGCCTCTCTATCGTACTCTTTTGAGAACTCCTAATTTGGTGAGACTTAAGTCTTTCTTTAGTGTTATTGTTGTTATCCATCTTTGATGATGATATCTATATTGTTGGTGAGCTAATAATAGTGTTTCTTGATAATATTATTATTGTGAGCCTCTAGTTTGTATCTAGAGAGAAACTTTATAATCTCATTGTCGATATAGTGGAAGTTTTAAGTGGCTTACGGGTCCCGTGATTTTTACTCTCAATTTAATGGATTTTTCACGTTAAAAATTGGTCTCTTATTTGCGCTTAGTTAATTTAACTAGTTGTTCTTTTGGTTGATTAGTTTTGTTGGCATTTATTTGAGATCCAATTTTAGTACACAAAGATGAAAAGTTTTATTCTGCAATTATTAGTAATAGTTTTCCTAACAACATCTCCTGAAGCAAAAGATTCAAGCTCGGTCATTTCTTCCGGTGTCAATTTCACAGACAGGGCTCCAATATTCTGGTTAAAATTCTCAAGTTTGGTGTTAAAATTCAAACACTAATCATATTCTGTACACTTCTGTACTGCGCTAAATTTCTCAACAATAATCATATTCCAACCTAAGCTCAATTTTTTTTCTTTTTTTATATTGCAACAAATGGAGAGGTCTCAGATGTGGTCATACGGCAGGTAACACACGGTGAATAATCAAGTCCCCCCCCCCCCCCCCCCCCACCCCCCCCCCCAAAGCTTAAGAAAGTATATAAGTAAATTTTTAATTATAAAAATTAATAGGTCATAATTTGTCAAGTTATGGTTCATAACTAGATAAGTTATGGACAAATTTGTCAAGTTATAGTTTATAGCCAGCTAAATTATGGACAAAAACCGTGAATAACTTGTCAAGTTATGGTTCATAACTACACAAGTTATGGACGAAAACAATAATTTGACCTATTTATTAACTTAGGTAAACTATTGGCCTATTAATTTTAATTCATCTCAAATTTTAGCTTATTTTCCTCTTTCTTCCTTTAAAGTTCTGCTCATATAAGTAAATACAATGAAAACTAAGGATGTGTACTTTAAGAGAGTTAACCTCATTTATGGTCATCAAAATCAGGGGTGAATGCAATTTTTTTACTACTACTACATTATTTTTCTCATAAAAATCTTAAAATTTCTCATTTAGAAAGATTTTACAATTTCTGTCATTTTTCTGTTTATGAAATCTATTCTCTCCTTAAAAGAGAGAATAAGTTTCTCTCGTAATCGTTACTCCTTGTTTGTTTCTTTTTAAACTTTTTTTAAATTTTCTTTTCATTTCTTCTTTTTCGTCCCTTATCTTTTTTTCATGCATTTTTAATCTTTGATTTTAATATATTTTTAAATATATCTCCTTTAAATACTTTTTTATGTTTATTTAAAATATTACTTTTTCTAATTACCCTATTAAAATAATTTATTCTTAAATGTGTCCGTACATTAACATCTTTTATGAGTAATCCTCATACATTACAGCTTAGTTGTGAAACATTTCACATTAGTTTTTTTTCTTAATTTTTTTTGGTAATTTTTCTCTGGTTCAAATCTTTTTTTTCACTTTTGTCTTTCTTTTTTTTTTCTTTTTTTTAACGATTTATATAATTTTTATTTTAAATGAGTAACGCGCGCATTCACAAATTTAACTAGTATAATCTAAAGGGGAAAACCACTACAACAAATATGCCCATTTGCGACGACATTTTTTACGATGACATTTGTCGTCGCAAAAAGTAGACTATTTGCGACGACATGTCGTCGCAAATAACTCCCGTTTAAAAAAAATCCACATGTCGTCGGTAATAAATTATTTGTCGTCGCAAATAATTTTACCGCGCAAATTTCGATGGCGCGGATTTTTGGCGCGAATGTAACCCACGTTTTACCGACGACAATTGGCCATATTTGCGACGACTTGTCGT
>NW_010365950.1:353800-361349 GCF_000414095.1 Morus notabilis
CGCGCCGCCCCCCCCCCCGCACTCCCGCCGGCTCCCTCCTGGCGTCCTGGTCCCGCCGCCGTGCTCCGGGCGCCCTGCTCCCGCCACCCCGGTCCCACCTCCCCCGGTCCCACCTCCCCGGTCGCGCCGCCCCAGTCCCGCTCCATATTCATATTCAGGTATATATATATATATATTTTTTTTTTCCTTAACAATATTGTTTTTTTTTTCTTAAGCATTATACTTGTTATTATAACTAGATTATACTTTTTGTCGTCGTAAAAATTTCTTTTTCTTTTTCTTGTAGTGAACATTGTAAGCATATTGCAACAGAAGCACCCTAATCTGAGATGATAAGGATCAGCAAAACAATGGAAAAAGATGAAAAGATAAATATGCTTTTGTTGCAACGGGTCGTTAAAATTTCACAAATTACAAAAACGAAGAGTTTGGTAAGGTTAGATTAAAATGATAAAATATAGATCAATTAGTTTGAGAGTAAAACACACAATGTATTTCTGCTCTTACACTAATCGATTTACTCAAGAGTTTTTTCTTTTCTTTTGTTTTTGTCCTCGACAACAACTAGAGGGAGACTTAACATAACCCTTACCCTGCTTCTTGTCACCGGCTCCATCCAATCAGAAACATTTTAAATCCAAATTCTTTTAATTTTCGTATTTGGTGGGAAACCGTCAAAGGATAGAATCGTAAGTAAGGGTGACAATTTATGTTAGTGTGTCATGTTCATATCAACCCGTTTATTAATCGTGTTAAAAAATATCCAGTCAAACACGACTTATTTATTAAACGTGTTAAAAATATCAACCCAAACACGATCCATTTATTAATCATGTAAATCGTGTCAACTCGTATATCCCGTTTAAATTAGTATATTGAATATATAACTAATATAATCTTGACTTATTTAGCGTGATTAAGACATGTTTAATATATTTATTAATGAATTTATCTTTTCTTTTAAGAAAAATAAATGAATTTTACCTATAAATATTAAAATTCACATTATTTATATATAATATGTCATAAAACTTTCATGTTATATCACATATCATTAGATTATAAATAATACATAGTTAATAGTGTCAATTCGTGTTAAAATGTCAACTCTAACCCAACTTATTTATTAATCGTGTTAATCATATCAACCCAATTATGAAGTCTCAGACTTTTACAAATCAGTAAATGCATTTAATCCTCAGTAAAGCAGACACAATACCTCACTTGAGAGAAAATTGCTTATTCTTTATATATGCATCTCAGAAGTTCACGTGTCTTCATTCGGTTTTCCACGAAGATAGTGGTGGGAGTATCAGCTTCTCTCCAGGTACTTGAGGCTCCACCATACCTGTCACCCTTTACAGCATCTGCCGATGCAAAAGATTCAAGCTCAGCCATTTCTTCTGGTGTTAGTTTCACGGATAGGGCTCCAATATTCTGGTTAAATTTCTCAATTTTGGTGGTTCCAGGGATGGGACAAACATCATCTCCTTGGTGATGAACCCAGGCCAAAGCTAGCTGTGCAGGAGTGCGTCCTTTTCTGGCTGCTATTTCATTTAGCCTCTCAAATATTGTTTTGTTATGCTCAAGGTTTTTTCCTTGAAACCTGGGCAGTTTCTGCAATCGGAAGTAAGCTCGTTCGGTTACACTTCTGTAGGTCACTAAATTTTCTCAATAAGCTCAATTTCTTTGGAATTGCAAGACAAAGTGAGGAAGTTGAATCGGTCAATAGTCACTTTAAAATTCAATCAACTAGCCATTATGTCTAAAGTAAACAACAATTTGAAGATCTACTCTTGTCAAATACAATGAAAATTAAGGTTATGTATTTTGAAGATTGAGCCAATCAGTTAGAGTTGCATCTGTTTCAGTAAACTAGGGTATCTTGGAGGCTAAAATATGCAACTAAAACAAGGCCTTGAGTTTTGAAGGAATGCCAGCTACAAAGTGAAACTATGACAGCATTGAGAGAGCTTAATGAGTATGGTATGGTTTCCTGTCTATTTAAAAACCGTTCCAAGATATGTAGAAATATAAACTTTCAGCATGTGCAAAAGCATTGATGGGGCCGCAAAGTAGCTTGAAACGCACACCGGATCAATACTTAAAAGTAAGACTTCTTAGGAAATGAACGAACCTTACGGAAGTCATTATCAGTCAGAGTTTCTACAAGCTTAGGGCCAGAGGACAAGAAACCTCGTCCTAGAGGGCTGTATGCAACAATACCAATGCCAAGTTCCCTGATAAATTAAGAATATAGCATTAACAAGTGCATAGTTGCTAATCTTATATGAACAAATCATTAATTTGCATCGAGCCTCACCTGCAGGTAGGAATAATTTCATCCTCAACATCTCTCACCCACAAGGACCACTCCAACTGCACAGCTGTAATTGGATGAACGGCATGTGCTCTTCTTATTGTTGAAGCTGATGCCTCAGACAAACCAATATACTTTATTTTACCCTCTTCAACTAGTTTCTTCAGCTCCCCAACCTTTTAAAGGACAGCAAAAGAAAATAGGAAATTTCAAACTACAAGCTTGCCCACCATAAGATTTGAAATGTAAATCAAATAAGTACAATAGAAACAAAGAGAAAAAAAAAAAAAATAAAAAATAAGAAGTTGTAGTGGCTACTGGCGACAAGGTAATGATAAAGGAAAATCCTTGCACAAGTGATTTACTTACTTAAATTGATGTAGGACCAAGATTGGAGAAACTAGAATGGAGACTGAAAAATATAACAGAATAGAAAAATAGAACCAACTGAGAGAAAATAGGGAATTTCTTTAAATAATTAAATTACCTAGATCCTTATCTCCATCAACTAGCTATGTAACTTCACTTTTTCAAATGCACAATTTACCTTCAAACTTTGGTCCAAAATTTATAGAAGCCTATATCGTGCATATCACTTGGTAACAATCACCACATGCCACTATATCAATTTTCTTCTTTAAATCAGTCACAAGTGCACATTATGTCCTGATATTCTGCCTGGGATTCACAAAACAATAAGATTCAATTAACATAAGTACAACGTTCCTCCAAATCATTAGTCTCGTAACCCCAACCACTCCACTAACAAGATGTAAACAGAACATGACCACAAAAATAAATTCGGGCAAGAGAACAAAAACCAGTAACAGGGGTGGGGTGATTGTCAATCTGGTGTGATATTTGAACCCACCCAAAACCGGTTATATTAATTATATATATAATAAACATATTATAATTAATAATATTTTAATTATAATATAATTAAAACTTACAACTATATTATATTATACTATAATAAGAACATGACCACAAAAATAAATTCGGGCAAGAGAACAAAAACCAGTAACAGGGGTGGGGTGATTGTCAATCTGGTGTGATATTTGAACCCACCCAAAACCGGTTATATTAATTATATATATAATAAACATATTATAATTAATAATATTTTAATTATAATATAATTAAAACTTACAACTATATTATATTATACTATAATATAATATATATATATATAATTACAATATAATATATAATAATTATATTATATACAATAAATATATTATAATTAATAGTCGTGTGTAATGCACTATAATAGATAATTGTACATTATATTATATTACATATTATAAGATATAACTATTATATAATATATTTAATTATATGATAATATTGATGGCTAATGATGGAAAAAAAATAAAAAAAATAACTTGAAATAGCTATTCTTTCTATGTGATGGAGGAATGATGATTCACCTAAAATAAGTTACTTAAATTTCATTACATTCTATTCATTTTCTTTCCACCCAACTAAACACACTCATAGTTCTAATAATGCATCCAAAGGTTGGTTCAAACTTTATTTCATGTTTATACCTTGCACTATCAAATGTGAGTTCGAACCACATATATGTTCACAAAAAATCCACATATATATTCACAAAAAATCAACATATAGATTCAAACCCACACATTCCGAACCTGCAAAGTGAAATTTATTTTACTAACTATAATTAAACAAAAAAAAAAATATCCTTGATCATTTTACTTTTGGTATTTAAAGGTTTTACTTTACTAATGGACGCTTTTACTTTACTAATGGGTATTATCAATATAATGTTTTAAAGGGCTTCGTGATAATCTTTGGGCTGCTTTTGGAGACGAAATTCGGCAGCTTCTAGGAAATGGGGGAGTAATTTCAATTCCATGTAATTAGGTGAGATATTATGGTGGGTTTTGATATCACCAATTGTCATGAATAGTGAGGAGGAAGAGGAGGCAGAGTTTCAGGTCAGGACGAAGTGCATTGGGCTCGCCGGAGCGCTGTAGAAGAAGCCACCGGCAGCGGCGCCAGAGGAACAGCGGCCGGGGCTGGAAGAAGCGCTGACGTAGGGAGTGGAGCAGGCGCTCTCGAAATCCTCGAAGAGGGAGTGGGGATCGGGGGTTTCGCCATTGTTAGGGTTTTGGAGGTCTGGTTTTGGGTCGCCATTGTTATTGGAGCTTGGAGGTTCATGGTTGTTTTGAGGAAGCAAGAAACAGAGATTACGGCATGGGTCTGAGTGCAAAGATAGAGATGGAGAGATTTTGTCGGTTTTTATTTTGCACTTGGAGTTCGAGTTAAATTTCCTTTATGCCATTGCCATTGAGTTTTTTTTTTTTTTTTTTGGAAAATTTTTCTTTTTTGAAGTTATAGAAGAATGAGAAACATGAATTTTATTTATTTTTTAACTCTTAAATATGTATTAAATATTATATGTTATGTATATTATTTAAATCAGTATAGATTTGACTATATCTCATAATCAAAAACTGTTACTATTCGTAGTGAAGAGTACGAGAGAAAGTTTTTACTTTTTTATATAATAAGTTAAAAAGTGATTATATTCTTTTTTATTATTTATAATTCATTCACATTCTAACTACACATTCAATATAATTTTTAATTGAATTAATTTTCTTTCTATACACCCTATTATTTCAAAATTAACCTTAACTATTATCATAGAATCATTACGTAAATAAATTAACTTGATTAATTTATTTATGAATAAATTAATATAATCTAGGCCTCGTTCACTTCGCGGATTCGAGTTTTTAATTCGAGCTGAGATGTGACATTTTCTGAGAGCTTTTCACTGTAGAAGAAAATTTTGATGTGACATTTTCTGAGAGCTTTTTACTGTAGAAACCTAAAACTGAAAACTCGAATCGGTGAAATGAACGAGGCCTATGTGTTTCAAAGATTATGGCTCCGTTCATTTCACCGATTCGAGTTTTTGCTATAGTAAAAAACTCTCATAAACAATCACATCTAACTTTTTTGCTACAGTAAAAAACTCTCACATAAAATCACATATCAACTTAAATTAAAAACTCGAATCAGCAAACTGAACGGGCCCTATATGGATTAATACACGATCCGCACTTATTCGCTTTTGCATCAAAAATCATTTTGGAAACCAACAAAAACCAACACCCTCATTACAAACACAGAAACTTTGACACAAAAATTAGAGAAAACCGAAGAGATCAAACCAACTAGAACAAGTCCATCAACGTAGCAAATATGAGAAGAACAGTTGAAACAACGCTGAAAAAAGCCTCCCAAAACGGCACCGAAAGTACTTGAAACTCGGCGATGCGTGGGGCACACGCAACTCTGCCGACTGGTAGCAATTAACACACAATTAGAGCACCTTCTTCACCTCCCTCCCGTGATCTAACTCAGAGAGTTTCAACAGGATCCTGCGGCGAACGCGTCTTAGATCTATGGCAAAGATCGGCGGCCTCTTCCTCTTAAACAACTCCATTTCGATGGCTCCACATACTTCTGTTGGCACAAACCCATCTCCGGTGAGTACTACAATTTTCCCGTTGAGATTTGGAGGCCGACAACCTGTTAAAAAGTCAGACCACCGACCCCAGAATCCAAACTCTTGAAACTCTCAGACTCTCTCTCACTAACTTTCTCTCTAGCGTCAAGTACTCACTTAAATTGTAATCTATTATTATAGAAACACTTAAGCAACGTTTGTTTCCTGTATTCATCCCTGATTCTGAATCATGATTCATGGTTCTATAGAGTATTTTTCTCTCACAAGAAATACAAGTAAAACGAAAATGGTTCTGAATCATGATTCTGAATCTATGAATCAAACGTCCACTTAGTATTATTTTCTCCATAAAAAATAAAAATAAAACAGTATGTACAAATGAATAAAATGTGAATCACCAATGCAACTTAAAGCATAGAATTAGTCTCACTTAACCCTTTTCTGTTAGAATTTAAAAACTTTAAAAGCGACTTTGTGTCAAGTTCTTATAGTGTAGGGTGAGTGAGTATCGTCTCCACAGGGATTGAGTGTTAAATTGACGCTAAGTACCGTAATTATCGTAACTTAATTTTATCTAGGCAACTGAATCTTAATGAAATAAAAGTAGAACTAGAACAAATATAAATACTAAAACAAGATAAAATGTGGAAACTTCGGACAAATGTACTAGGGACTTAACTTTACCTTATTATTCCTATGTTCACCCTATCAAGTCAATACTAGCCAATTTCGCTCAATTCATTAGTCTTACATTTTCGAAGGTAATTTCACTCCCTCTCCCGAGTGCCGAGCAAAATAGTATGCAATACCTAGTTAAACAATATCCCTATTAGCCTAACTGAATCAAGCATCCATTAAGTAACATAATTTTGATTACCCGAATTAATTCCCGAACTCAACTAACTCTAGGTTGTGTTTCCTAATTCCAACGTGTGAAAATAACTCTCTCGAGCCTAAATCTACATATATATATATATCTCTAATCCATGAAAATAGAAATTAGAGCAATAAACATAGAGAAACACAAATGAATTAAGTGGAAATCAAACTAACAATTGACAAAATATTCAAAACATAGTTCAAATAAGGTTACATCAAATCCTAAAATAATATTCTAGCTCAACATAGAAGAATCCTTAAACTTTAACTTTTACTTACTGGGGTTTCTTAAAATATGCGGAACATTTTTTTTTTTTTTTATATATAAGAAGGAATGCTTTCATAATTTGTAACAATAATTTCAAATAAGTGAGTCACTAAATTTCTTAAAGCTGTTCTTAATTTTAGTTAAGATAAAACCTTTCAGGAATATCCTTCAAACGGAATAGCATTTGAACTCTTGTTTCAAATACTCTTTAAAAACTTTTCTAAAACTAGTCATTTCAATCGGTCATCTCATTTGACTTTAAAACGGATTTCGTGAGAAATCTTAAATTCAAGTACATCTTAAAGTCCTTCTAAAATTACTCATTTAAATCGTCATGTTTAAAATTTATTTATTTGTTGCGTGTACTGTTGCAACGTTCTAAAACTTAAATACTCAAAACTAGGGTTGTTAGCTACAACCTTGGTTTTCTTAACACACATATGTACGTATACTTTTTAAACATACATACTTGAAACCTTTGAATCATATAGACATATACATGATTTTTCTTAAACTTACTGCGGAAAATAACTGCGTGAGCGGTATCCATTCCCATCTCCACCATTCGTCC